>NC_028640.1:40112423-40146866 GCF_001406875.1 Solanum pennellii
TATATATATATATATATATATAAGATAAGATATAGTCTTAAAACAGATGTCTCATATCATAACCATCTAACCAAAAGTATAACAATTGGGCATAGCCCATACATCAATACAATAAAATCCACTTATCGGCTATACAATCATAGTAGTCAAATGAAAGAGAATGAAAAAAGTGTCTTTAATACTAATCAACATCCAATGCTAGAAGGTGGTATTGTGTTCGAAGTGGTGAGGAACTACCCAACTTGGAGATTGAGGATCCAAGTCTTCTTCAAAAGTCGTCACAAACCCTTCAACGACTAGAACCTAAAATGTTGGGGGAGAAGGGAGAAATAAGGTTGGCGCATTACTTGTACTAATTATGGAATCATATGCACATACAACATAGAAATCATGCTAAAAAGTGACATTTCATTAAAGCACAATTTTAATTTTAAAACACATTATGCACATTCAAGAACCAATACAAGTCAATAAGCATATATTCCTTTAATCAAGACCATGTACATCGCAAGACCAAAAATACCAAGTCTAGTCAAGTCAACATGCATATAAAAATAATTGAGAACATAATCAAAACAACTTTATCATCAAGTTATAATATCAAAAAACATGTATAAGAGTTGATAGATCATAACGAAAGCAAGACCCTTACTCATGAACCCCCATTAAGTCCACTAGTTCAATGACTAAGTAAGGCCCCAAAACATCACCCAACCAATTAAACTAAATACGAACCATAAGAAACGCCTAATTTCACACACTATGCCATTAAGAGCAAACATCATCATAGTTTTGTTATAGAGACCAACCGCATGTTCATAGGTGAAACCAATATCACATAGTGTCATCAACATGTAAGGTCAACATATACGTATCATTTACATTTATAAGCATATAAGAATATAAGACATCCTTCTAAGACTTCCCTCAAGGCTAACTAGTGCAATATATAGGTAGAGTCCCCATCCCTTACCTAGACTAAGTCAAACCCCTTAGGTCATCCTAGTTAGAGTTCACTTCTTTACTTCATTTTACATTTTTATAAAACATCTTGGATTAACCGACATAGACCACATGATATAATGTGGAATCCAGTGTCTATGGAACCTTACACCGAAAAAAGGCGGACTACTTGCCAAGGTATTACCAAAACATGAACATCGCATCTATGTGGATCCACTAGCTAGTATTCCTATGGGGGCAACATAGTTTATGAACTAGGAGATGTAGTTGGAACACCCTTTGTGATACATGCATTATCGTCTCCAAACTCATGAGTACATTGGTGATCCTACCTTCCCAATGTGGTAAGGGACACTCCTCACTCTAGTTCACTCGGTGCTAAGCTATAGTCTCTTTTTGAAATGTCTTTAAGCCTTTATTAATCATAATAGCTTAGCTTAGTTTATCATGTCTATGCCTTATATAGTCATAATCATAGCTCAATAGGAATTTCATGAGTATTGTCCTTTCATTACAATTCACACATGTGATGTTAGCACATTAACATCATTATATCATAGTAAGGCACATAGATACTTCATAACCAACCTTCTATCATTACATCTTAAGAATAACCTAACAATCCATAAATCAAGACTTCTCAATTCAACATCACACAAACCCTAGACAATCGCATCATAAGGTATACTTCAATATAACTTCATCACTAAACACAAGTAATCATAATTAAAGTAAAGGTTGGGATCACAAGACTTACCCCAATCTCCTTCACAAGCCATCATCCAAGGTTTTACCATCAACCATCCAATCCAACCAAAAAATGGGTGTAATATGATCACAAAATAGAAATTTACGCAATAACAAAGTCAATTGAATCACTACACAACAGTTCATCGCTAGTTCATAGATTAGGGTTAAGGACTTAGGTCAAATTCATGATCTACTTCATAACCTAGGTAAATTCATCACTAACTAGTATAATTGAATTACAGTAAATCATAATCTACTCACAATTAACTAAAGAAATCCTAAACAAAGCAATTTATAATGTAAAATTCGTAATAAAAGAAGCCCACTTGAAACTCATATTTTTGAAATCAATTTTGAGGAACCCTTTGGGGAGAGAATCCCAAAGGTGAAAGGAACCCCATACCTTGTTAATTTATTAAGAATGATGGACAAAATTAGTATTATTGCTTCCCTATAACCCTCTTTTGCTTGGTCTTCTATGGAGTTTCATTAAGAGAGAGAAAGAAGGGAGAAGGAAGATGAATTGTAATTTTTTGTTATTGTATTGATCTATTGATCAATAATGATGTTATTTATGAATAATAATGTTAAGTACATACTCCTTATATAGGAGAGAATCGTAGAGTATTCAGTTAATTATACCTAGAGTCCTACTACAATACTTATTACTAATATAACAATAATAATGCAATTATAAATAATCTAAATCCTAGTTGTACTATATTTCTAATGGTAATCCTAGTCGTAATATAATCCTAATCATAATATAATTATATACAAAAATACAATCCTAATTAACATAGGTAGCCTTTTCCTAGTGCGACTCTAATTCTTCAACACTATTGTAAACTCGCCAGTCAGCTTCGTTGGACCTGTTCCTTCCCAATCCTCAGCTTCCTTCTTCATCAACACTTGTTTTAGTCAAGTCAGTCAACTACTTTGGACTATTCCTTTGACATGTTTCAATCGTCAATTTCCTTGTTCTTCAACACTTCCCCTCAATCTAATGAATAGAGGAACGGTTACTCGTAGCATTCTTTAGATATCCAGCAAAAAAACTATGAATACCAAGAAAAAAAGCTTGTTATGTTAGTGCTTCGGTATATTGATGTTGTGTTTTTTTTGAATACCCAACAAAAAAAACTTTGAATACCCAGCAAAAACTTGTTTTGTCAATGCTTCAGTATGTTGATGTTGTTGTTTCCTCTTCCCCTGCATTTTTGGGCAGATAATACCATGTCATGGTTTTATGATGACACCTTTTCTTCCTCTTCCCTTATATAAAAGCTTGTGAGAGCATTGTTAGAGGTGCTCCAGAAGTATCTGCGATCGAGTATATAGCTCTACGAATGAATGGATCGGATCGACTTTAGAAAATTGATTTAGGGTGGGATATGGTGTCTTACCTAAGCTTCTAGCAAAATTAGTTGCTCTTTTTTTTCTTTTGTTTTTTTGAATATAAGTTTTTTTTATAGTATTTCCACAACTCATTAGCAGTTGAGTAGCCAACAATTAGTTGTGTGCTTTCTTCGATCAAGGTGCTTGAGATCCAACTCCTTAGTAACACATTTTTCTCCTTCCAATCATCAATGGTGTCACTGGCTTTTGCATCCTTCTTAGCCATTACAACTTCCCTAGCAGTCTGTCCAGTGGAACAACTACTTTTATTTGGTTCATTCTCTGTGATATGAACCAATTGGAATATTTGTGTCCTTTTTATGAGGTAGTTTGTTGGCGTATGTTTAATGGAGCAAGCGACAATTATTTGGTCAAGTAAGGAAGTTGACATGGTTTTTGGTAAAAAGGGACATCGCAACGTGTGTTTTTTTTGTTTTTTTTTTGTTTTTTTTAATCAATACTCAGAGAGCGGAAAAGTTTTAAGATTTGATACCATGTTGAAATTCATATAGAAACCTCACATAGAGAAATCAAGGATTTGTTGATGTATTGATAGGTTGATCAATATTTATAAATCGATAGGTTGATCAATATTGGTAGTATTGATATATTGATCAATATCTTTTGTATTCATCTATTGATCAATAATGATGTTATTGATAGCAATTGGGTTTTGGGAATTATGAGAGTTGGGTTTAGTTTAATTAGTTTGGTCTTTATATAGAGGTCCTTAATTAACTTAATTGAACCTCCCCTAACCCTTAAATAACTAAGTAACCACTTAACTAATTAAATGAAACAATTAAAATAATACTGTAAAACAAAGACCTGACCTATGAGACCCCGACCTACAGGCCGTAGGTCAGTTGACGGCCAAGTCCCCCTCCGTGCTGCACATCTATCATTTTGGTTAGAGACTTTCCAAATGACCTCTTCATGAATTTGGCTAAGTGACCATCGACGGTGGCAATCGACGCCCCATCAATTGGACCACTCCTCGTTGCCTGTAAGTCATCAATGGATATTGTATTTTGATAGCTTCTAGAAAAATTTATCATTTTCTGACTCTTGAAACCTTGTCAAATAGACTAAGGCACAATAGCACCTCTTGAACTCGTTTATGGACGTCATTGACGTTTTGATTCTAAAACTTCCTAAATGACTTATATACATTATAATTAACATTAAAAATGTGTTACAACTCTTATATTCTTATGTTAGGATCTAGATTAAGCTTTAGATTTTTGGAGTATTACAAATAGCATCTTCTACACAAGACCAATATCATCTCGTATAGTCAAGTCAACATGTCTATAGCATATCAAAACTATAACCAAAGCAACTCCAACATCATGTTATAACAACAAAGAATGTATAAGAGTTCATAACATTACAACATATACAAGACCCTAACTCATAACCATATATCAAGTCTACAAGTGCAATGACCAAGTAAAGCCCCATAACCTTACTCAACCATGTAAGCCAAATAAAGGATCATAATCAATGCCTAACATCACATAATATAGCATCAAGAGTGGTCATCATCATGTTTAGCAATATAGACCAATAGCATGTTCATACATGAAACCAACATCATATAGTATCATCAAAATGTAAAGTCAATATATGCATATCATTCACTTTATAAGAACATAAGAACATCCTTTTAGGACTTCTCTCAAGGCCAACTAGTCCAATGTATAGGTAGAGTCTCATACCAATACCTAGACTTAATCAACCCCTAAAGTCATCTTAGTCAGAGCTCCATTTATTACTTCATTTAAATTTTGGTAACATATTTCCTTAACTAACATAGACCACATGAGCTAATGTGGAATAAGATGACATGCAACCTACACCGAAAGAAGGTGGACTACTTGCGAAGTTAGTACCAAATCATGAATGTATCATCTAGGTGGATCCAATCGCTAGTATTCCTATGGGGACAACTTAGTTCAAGAACTAGGAGATGTACTTGGGACTCTTTTTATTCCTTTTGCATTATAGTCTCCAATGTCATGAGTACAATAGTGAACCTACCTTCCTTACTTGGGAAAGGACACTCCTCACTACTATTTCACTCGGTGCTAAGCTAGAGTCCCATTTGAAATGTCTTTCTTTAACAGTCATAACTTAGTTTAGGTCATAGAAGAACATAGGCATGTATAGTCATAGTCATTAGCTCAATAGGAATTTAATGAGAACAACTTTCATTACAACCCTCAAATGTGAGATTAGCACATTAACATCATCATATCATAGTAAGGCACATAGGTACTTCATAACCAACCTTATATCATTACATCTTAAGCACAATCTCACTATCACATAATCAAGACATTTCAACTGCATCTTCATACAACACCTACTTAATCCAATTACAAGACATACTTCAATTGAACATCATAACCATGTACAAGCCATCTTAATTGAAGCAAAGTTTAAAATAACAAAGACTTACCCAATCTCCTTCAAAAGACATCATCATGGTCTTAAAATTAACCAACCAATTTCATCCAATAATAGGTGTAGTACATAATTCAATAGTAATTAATACAATAACTAGATCAATTGCATCATTACTATACCAGCTAACTTCAATTCATAACCAAGGGTTAGGGGGAAAAGAGTTTATCATTAATTCTTCAAGAAATAGATCCAATCCCAACAATAAATTACCCTAGGCACTCCATGAACAAATTAGAATAGATAAAACAAATCTATCAATCAAGGCATTCATCAATTCCCATCAATTTATAAGCAAGATCTAAGATTTGGGGGAATTGAGCAAGGGACATCATCCACACGAAATTCCAACAATTAACATCAATTACTCAATAATATACACTTAATTAGTCATATGAAATCACAATTAATCATAATCAATCATCAATTTCAAGTTTAGAAGAAAACTTATTTGTAGAAAAAAACCCTAAAACTTGGGTTATTTAGAAATCTACTTTGAGAGGAGATCTTGGGGAAAGGAATACCAATAATGAAGAACTCATTACTTAATTAATCTTAATCCACAAAATTTGCGAAGAAAATTTGAGAACTTGGTCTTCTTCTCCAAGCTTCTTTGATCCTTCAATAGAGGATGAATACAGAGAGAAAGTAGAGAGAGGTGAGAGCTTTTGGGTTTTGATTTGGGGATTTGATTTGAGTGAGTGAAAATGGCTTAAAACTTATCTAAAACCAATATATACTCGTCCCCTAAATTATCAAAAAGACCCCTCACTTAAATGGGTCTTTTTGTGTAGTCAAGTTGACTTAAAAACTACGCGAACGAATATGAGAAGTGGCTGCGCGTCGCGGGGGAAATTTCATATCTTTTTTTTTAAATACAAGTTGAGGCAGTGGACCTCTTGGAGAACCCACGTAGCGAAGAAAATTTTTTCCTTCCTTGTGTTGGCTGCACGACGCGCAGCTGGTTCCACATCTTGGCTGCCATAAGCTTCTTTGGCAGCTTGCTCACAATGCTCGGGTCCTCCTCAAGGACCCTTCGGGGGGTCCTTGGGGAGTCGTTACTGGAGTTTGGACCCTTTATACTATATTTTACCTATTTAATGTCTTTTTACAAGTTTTAGACTTCATATTACACTCCCAAACATTCACACAACATAGGGACATCTAGTAGTTCAATTTCACTAGTTTCCGGACGTCATGGACATTTCTTGACGCCTTAACTCTAAAGCTTCCTAAATCATTTATAAATATTATTTTAGTCTTAGAAACATTATTTTAAGGTTTAGTTCATCATGTGAGGCTCTATCTTAGGTCATGGACTTTCAGAGTGTTACATTATCCCCCCCCCCTCCCCTTAGGAACATTCGTCCCCGAATGACACTAAAATCTTCTGTAGGGAAAGGAAACAAAAAACATGTACATAAGAGTCATAGCTCATAGGAGTACTTCACAACTCCATTCAATACATAATATGGCATTACACATAACAACTCAAATCAAAATACATAAGAGCGCAATATTTCGTAACACATTATGAGGAATTTCCTTATCAACAATAACATGAGCTCGACGCAACATATAGAGTCACTTATGCCAAAATTTCTTTCAACACACATCACCATGCTCAATATCATTTCATGAAGGCAACAACATACCAAAATAAACCAAATGAGTGCAAATCAAGTAAAAACAACATTTTTATATGAAACTTCATTTTAGCAAAAAAATTTATCATAAATATGCACATCTTTGCAGAACAAGCCAAATTTAATTTATTCATTATTTTCATTATTAATAGGAACAACTAACCTTAATCAACAAAGAGATGAGGATAATGGGATTTCATGTCGTCCTAGTCCTTCCATGTTGCTCCCTAAATTAGGTGGTTCTTCCATAACTCCTTTATTGAAGCCACCTCCTTGTTCCTCAACTATTTCACTTGTCTATCCAGGATTTCGGCCGGAACCTCTTCATAAGAGAGGTTCTCATCCACACCTATACCCTCAATAGGAAGAATGGACTCAGGATCATCGATGAACTTCTCAAGCATGGAGACGTGGAACACTGGATGAACCGAAGCCAATTCACTAGGTAGTCTCAACTCGTATGCAAGCCAACCCTTTGCAAAATTTCATAGGGACCCACATAACGAGGACTCAACTTCCCTTTCTTTCCAAATCTCACTAATCTTTTTATGGGTGAAATTTTTAGATACACCTTATCATCCTCTTCAAAATTCTATGTTCTTCTCCTATGGTCAGCATAAGACTTTTGCCGGCTATAGGCTGTTTTCACTTGGTTCCTTATCATATGGACTTTATCCAAAGTATTATAGATCAATTTGGGACCAAAGAGTGAAGACTCGCCCACTTCAAACCATCCAATCGGAGATCTACATTTCCTATCATACAAGTCCTCAAAAGGAGCCACAATTATATTGAATGGTAACTATTGTTATAAGAGAACTCAATCAAAAGCAATTGTTTATCACAATTTCCCTTAAAATTAATTATACAAGCTCTAAGTGTATCCTCAAGGGTTTCAATAGTACGCTCTGCTTGACCATCCATTTGGGGATTAAAAGCGATGTTTAACTTCACTTTGGTACCTAACCCTTTATGGAATGACCTCCAAAACCTAGATGTGAATTGTGCACCCCTATCCGATATAATGGATAATGGAATACCATGACGACACACTATCTCATCTATGAAGATCCTTGCATAATACTCCTCCAAATAAGTAGACTTGATGGGAATAAAATGAGCGGATTTAGTCAACCTATCCAAAACCACCCATATAAAGTCATTTTACCTTTAAGTCCAAGCCAAACCTACCACGAAGTACATATTAATGTCTTCCTATTTCAAAGTGGGGACTTGTATTTCTTGAAGTAAACCACTTGGATTTTGGTGCTCGACTTTCACTTTTTGGCAATTTGGAAATTTTGCAACTAATTCCACTGTGTCCCTTCTCAAGCCCTCCCACTTGAACACTTCTCTAAGGTCATGATACATATTTGTAGAACCCATATGAATGGAATAACGGGAACCATGAGATTTCTCAAGAATTTGGTTCCTCAAGTCATCAACATTGGGCACACACTACCTTCCTTGATACCACAAGACATCATCCCCCATAAGGAGAATGACTCATTAAGCTTACCAAGAACCGATTCCTTCAACTCTAGCAATGATTGATGAAGGTGTTGCTTAGACTTCACATCAATCATCAAAGACGATTCGAAGTTATGATGGACCATAAACCACCATTTGGAGAATCTTGCAATCTAACACCCAAATGAGCTAACTAAAGAACATCTTTCACTAGGTCGTTCTTATCTTTTCCACATGAGACGCACTACCCATGTTGAATTGTCTATTGCCACTATTTTGTTTTCAAATTGAGGGTAAATTATTGGTGAGTGATCAATCATGATCATTTCTTTGAAGTTTGGTAAGGTTGACCTATTTTATTCCACTTTCTATAGATTGCTAATGTAGTGTAATCAATGTGATCTCGATCCTATAGTAAATAAAGCATGATTTCGTCTATCTTATGATAATTTTAGCTACTGCCCTATATATCAATTTTTGATGAAATATTAGTATTGATCAATGATGCTCAAAGGTTGGTAAATTGGTAAGATTACTCTATTCTTCTACTTTTCTAAATTTACCTATGACAATGCGATGAATGATAACTATGGGCTTGTATAAGACTTCCGAGAGGTCAAGTACGCCATGTTACTTCTAGGGCTTCTCCTTGGTCGTGATAAACGTGGTATCAGAGCATGAAGTTATAAAAGTGGTTTAGGGTCCAAAGTCTCATATTGCCGCGTCTAGTGGAGTCTCGTTCATCGGTGGTGAGTCATGAAACAGCTATGAGAGAGAGGCTATATGACGATAGAGTTTCTCTTCTTCACTATTCTCATGTCATTCCATAGAACTTAACTCTATAAGATCTCTCTCTTATGTTTTATTGTTCGGTGGTCTTTTAAAAGTGACTACTTGATGAGAAGGTATCTCTATTCTTGAGGGAGAAAAGGTGATTTTTGATGCTTATCTTGGTTTTATGGTTTCATGAGTAAGGATTAAGGTGAACCCTGATATATGTTGATGTGGTGCCATTTTTTGGCTATATATGTGATTTAGGTGAATAACATGTTATGTGAAGATTATGTTATGATATAGTTATAACTTGTTAAAAGTTGTTGTAGTTGAATTGAGCTTCCTTTATTGGAATGACAAGTTGTTATATGGTTATATATGATGATAGTCAAATGATATGGTTTAGGCTTGAAATGCTTTGAAAAAGTGTGGTAAGTAGCTAAAGATGCATGTTGCCCTTTGTATATGTGTAATGGTTTAATGTTTCCCTTTGTTTATGTGTGTAATGCTTCATAGTTTCCTTTTATGGATTGGATTCCCTTGTATAGGATTGGTCCTAGAAGTGGAGATAGTGTGGTTACCTTGTAGAGTGATGATGTGGGTTGGAGTGACTAGAAGTTACCTTACCCTAGTATTGAAATAAAAGAAAGAGGTTTTATGGCTAAGTCTCCTCTATTGTTTCCCCTAAGGTTTTCATGACCCTTGGTATAGTTGATACCTTATGTGGTTGGGTAGTATGACCTAGCTTGAATGTCATAGATTTCCTTTAGGTGTTAGGCCTAGAGGAATATTGATGATTGAGTTAGTAGACTCCTTGATGTGATATTAGGAGTAAGAACCCTTTATGAATGTTACACCTACTTGTGTGAAGAGTAAATAGGGTGGTTTTGACATGCCTTGAACTTGGTGTTTAAGGGCATGATGTGACTAGGCTTACCCCAAGTGGGGGATAATGTGCCTAGATGGTAAGATTTTTTGAACCCTTGATGTTCCTATGTGGAGTTTCCTTGAATTTCTCTTAATGTTGAGTTAAGTTGCTCTTAAATGGGTTTACCTAAGTGGGATATGATGATGTGAGTAGTAAAGTTGTTGATATTCCTATCTTGTCCTTTTATTCCTACTTGAGCTTGAAATCAAAGAGTTACTAGTAGCTTGTTCATGATAGGAGTCTTGCTTAAGAGAAAGAGTTGCATGTTCTCCATATGTTGACACTATGTTAAGCATGTTTTGAAAATTCTAAATTACATGAAAAAGATATTTTTACCAAGTTTATGTTCTCTCATGTTGATTGTGTATCTTGATGTGTAAATTGTGCAGTAGACTTCATAAGACAGTTTAAGCAGCATCTTTAATGTCACTTTTATGTGTAGTGTTTTATGCCATCAATGAGAAATTGAGTCTCCTTAAAATGAAAAAATGATGAGTCTCTTGAAAATTATGTGATTTTTATAGTTTAGGAAGTATGAATGTAGGATCACTCTAGAAAAATGAAGGCATGTCTAGTTAGTGTCCTTGTGTGTGCTTATAAATTTTAAGATTTTCCCGAATTGATGCATGCTTATGAAAACTATTGTCATGCTAGAAACTAAAATTTTGTGAAATGACTTCCTATTGTTGTGATGTGTGTGGTGTGAATTGCCATTTAGACTTCACTAAGAAGGATATATGAGCATGCTTTTGTTAAAAGTTGAGAAAGTTTCATTTAAAATGAATTGACCTTTGTGCATTGCTTGTGTATGAACTCATGAGACATGTAAGTGTGTTGAGGAGATGGACATTCCTCGTTAAACATAACTAAGAATGGTAAGGTTTAGTATGGCCTTATGTCTAAATAATAGATATCCTAGTTGATCTACTTATCTCAAGTCTATGTGCATTGAACTAGTGCTTATTTGCTTCTTGAGTTGAATCTGACTAAATGTGACTTAAGGATTGTTGCATAATGAGATCTTAAATAAATGAAATGAAATGACCATGTGATTATTAGGATAAGGATGTTCCTCCTATGAACATGACAAGAGCCTATGTGTTTGATCCATAAAGGTAGAGTGAGTGAGTAAAGGTTTTTTGTTTGCTTGTGTTACATTAAATTCTAAATGGTTTGAAGTTTGTGTTACTTGTAAGTTTGGTGTGTTGACTTCTATGTGATGATTTTATGAATCTTGTGAGCTTTTGTATTGGTCATTAAACTCCTTGAAGTGTTTGAAATATCCCAAGTGTCATTCGAGGACGAAGGTTCCCAAGTAGGGGATATTGTAAGGTCTCTCAAACTGAAGTAGGGTTATTAGAGCCTCACATGTGCTTAAAAAGTTTCATAATATGTTAAGTAAGTGTATTATAGTATTCATATTTTATTTGAAGTCATTTGGAGGTCAAACGTCCAACAACGTCTGAGGACGTGATAGTTGGCCTTGGGACGTGCATGTGTGTCTTGGTGTGTCTTGCCATGTTTTTCGTGTTCTTTTTAGTTGAAACTGATAAGGAAGGTCCCTAGCATGTATATTAGTGTATTTACGTTGAGAACGTCCAGATACGACTCCCCAAGGGCCCTGCAAAAGGCCCTCAAGGAGTACCCCGAACGCTGCCTAGACAGTGCCTTGGTAGTGTCAAACGACGTCCAAGGAATGACGCCCCATCGATGGGGAGGCATAGTACGATACTTCTCCTGCGAGATAAAGCCACCAAATGACATGGCACAGACCCAAATTATGGTTTCCAATACGGCCCATCGATGGGTCTACTGGGCGTCGATGGTGCGCATGATGCAGCCTCCAACTACTTCTAGGCATATTGTTTCATTAAGGGGTGAATGGGAAATTCTTTACTTCTTTTGATGTTTCTCCAGCTTCTTATTTACATTCCTCCGGTTCTTGTTTGGGTGGTATATTTTTAAATATTTTACTAGTAACTGACTCAATTTTGAAAGTGTTGAGTCTCTGCTTAATTTTATTTATTTCATCTCTTATTTGTATTAATTTGGCCTGAATACTTTGTAGAGTTGTTTCAGGTTTAATTGATTGTTTAAGTATACTTAAAACACTTGTCATTCAAAGGTCTTAATAGTCCTATTATCCTATTTTTATCAAGAACTAAATCTCTTAAGGCGATCAAGTATTTTTATCTTGAAATCAGGATCCTCAATATGATCTATCATATCAAAAAAATGTTTCTTTACTACTAGTGATGACAATTATAGAATGATTCTTACAGGTGCAAATGGCACTGCCGCATTCACAAGAGTCTGATGACTTACTATCATCAAAATCATAGGCTATACTTAGTTGATCTTCATCGCTACGATTTTTATCGGAGGAGGAGTTTTTTTAAATTATTTTCTAGGATAGAATACAACTTATCTTTAACTTCTTCTTCTAATTCTAACATATTAATTTTGTCTTTATTTTTATTAGTGGCTGGAGAGTCTTTGTCTTGATGTCCCATTTTTCAACAGCCCCAACACCTTTGAATGTTGTTTGGTTTAAATCTATTTTTACTAGGGTCATTGTTGAGACTTTTTTTGTAATAACGAGGTTTTTCTGATTTATGGTCATTCTTATGGGTTTTTTAAATTATTATAGAAGCCTCTTTTGATACGACAGATAGTTTAATATAACTGAAGTCTTTTAAGTTTCATGTTCGTACATAATTCTAATCAAGTAATATTACCAAACCACCCTTACTTTGGGAGAACCCTTGTCACCAAATCAGGAGCAACCCACGAATTATCACCTACATATCATGGGTGGGTCCACGATCCATCTTGGCTGCTCGTGGTTTTGTTATAAAGCCGCAAATTAGGGTCCTTGACCCACGGACGCCATCCACGGGACGTGGATTTACCTACAGGGTCTAGGTCCCTCCGTCAGTCACAAGGAGATGGGCAGATGTTTGGTTTCTTGGGGTCTTGGGGGTTAGGCTTTAGGGTCCTCCTCAAGGACCTCTTGGTTGGTCCTTGGGGAGTCGTAACTTGATGTCTAACCCCTAAACCTAATCTCGGGACATCAATTAACAACTCAAAACCCCAAATCAAACTCAAAACAAAACTCGCTAGACTCTAGTTTCACTTGCTAGATTTATGGGTCGTAACAATGTATGATCAAATCATATATAAATTTTATAACACATTACTTATGACATACTATATAGATATATTTTTGTATGTGATAATATTATCATTCTTAACATAGTATAACCGTCAAATATGTTCATTACTAGAAGTGAATGGCCCTCGTCAACACAGGCCCAACCTAAATGTCCGGAAACGGATAAATAATTTCACTTCATATATAATCAATATTTGTGACTTTGAATAACACATATATGTCATTTAGCAAAAAAAATTTAAATTTTCCAGAAGCATATAAAGATTCTTTAGAAGTATGTGAAACCAACTAGTAAGATATTTATCTCATCCAGTGAACTACATCTCCTTTCTTATACTTGAGTTGTTGTTGGATCCATCAAAATAACAATCTCCCAACATTAACTGTTGAACACAGATCTAGTCAGATTTGTTACAGGAGCCTTGACATGTGAATGATGATGTATTTTGTTACTATTCGAAGCTCAAGTTCAGGTATATTTTTGGATATTGAAAATACATCAGTAAGTCTATCCTCATCTATCCAATCATTATTTAATTCGCGGATGAAATCATCCTTGCAAACTAATAATGATAATTCAACACTTCCAAGCCAATCAACTAATTGTCGTATTCCTTATTTGATGGTCTGAATCTTTCAAATTATGAAATGCAATTTTTAATAGCAATTAGGGCACTAAGATGAAACATTTCAGCAATATCCTGCAGAAACAATAAAAATGAATAAAATCAAACGAAATAAATTTCAAAATTAGAGTTGTTACAAAGTCGATATTGACATTATTGATACTGAAGATCTTGAAAAATTAATATCTACTATACGCTAAGGACTTATATCTTGGTCATATCTCTTCAATGGCTCGTGAAACTCATTTTGACTATATTCACATTGCATTGTGTTCTCTATATCTTGATTTTTCTTCTCTTAGAAGCCTAGTTTGAAGTGACCTTATCCACAAAAATACATAAGGAACCTCAATTTCAGGATCATCGAGAAATTGCTTGTCACGACCCTAAAAAAACCCTAGAAGTTAGGAAGAACCCTCGAATCGTGGCAAAGGATACTTCACCCTTTTCGGGTCTTGTACAAGCGCTTTAACTATCATTCATTACATAAGACATGAAAATTAGTGCGGAATTAAAACTTTTCAAGACATTTAATAATAAACTAGTCTTTTATAAATAATTAGAAAATCTCATCATCACAAGCCAAACTTAAGACACGACATAGTATCTTAGGGACACAGCCCTTTTACATTAAGAGAAATACATAATAAGTCTTAAATAATAAACTAAGAAAAGGACTATTCCCTTGAATATATGAGGACATACTTTGTCTTGAGAGGAACTTTCCCAAGCTTCGCCTTCAAACCTTCGAAAGCTTCCAAAAAGCCTTCAACCTATACTTATAGAGTATAGAAAAGTATGGGGTTAAGTACAAATAATGTACTAAGTATGGCATATGCAAAAACATGCGAAAAGGGACATTTTAGTAAAATAACATTTCATGCCAAATAAGTAAAACATTCAAGAATATAAAAGCAAAACATCATAAGAATCATCATTTAACACATAGAGAAGAATTTCCATAATTTTAAACCCAAAAGAAACTTTACAGTAAACTCAAATTGAACACTACAGTGAATTACAAGACTCAAAAGTAGTGAACTTCAAAAGTATTGGCAATGAGGAATAAGAATCATATCCGCCGGAGTTTCCCTTCAACGGTCATCCTAAGACTCACTAAGGTAAGACATGAAAAAAGTACACTTATACCTCCTTCAATACACAACAAAGCGACCCTCAAGACTTCCTCTATAACAAGCACCCACTCAATGGCAATACAATAGAAGAACACCCAACAACACACCAAGAATTCCCTTTCGGAATGCCTACTTAGTGAAATGAGTAGATGGCCTCCCATACCACCACCTATCCCAGGTAGTACACTCTTTTAGAAGACTTGGCACCAAGACTCCCCTTTCAAAAGGTCCTACCTAGTGCAATGGATAGATAGCGTCCCATACCACCAACTACCCTAAATAGTACGTTCTTTTAAGTGACTTAGTTCATTCAATTCAAATAAGACTCCCCTTTCAGATAGCCTACCTAGTGCAATGGATAAATAGCGTCACATTCCACTACCTACCTAAGTAGAACACTCCTTTAGAAGACTTAGCATATTCGTTTCTTTGTGCGAGTTAGATTAATCGACATAGCCATGAGATCTATACATGGAATCCCGACATTAACCCCTATCGAATGAGGTATCCTCACTTGCCTAGAGTAAGGTCATTCTTTTTAGCTATTACATGGCTTTCCCAATAGCTACACCTACGCGGGCGCATAGTTAAGGGATAAAGAGATTGATACTAAGTAACTCATTCTGTACTAACGAGGAGTACTCATCTCAAGAGGTACATTGGAATACAACATCTCAACTCAGGAAGTGTAACCACCTCTTCTTTATATCCTATCGGTGATAGACATAACCCCCACGGATTCTAAACACTTTAAACTGTAGGTTAAGGATAACTAGTGAAAACCACATCTCAACTCACAAAGGGCATTCATCCCCCGAACTATCTTAGAAAGCTCTTATGATGTAGTGAGGTTGATACTAAATACTTCATCTCAACTCACGAAGAGTGTTCACCCCAAAACTCCTGTACTTACTCAACTTAGCTTCATGCATTCATTTTAGTGTATGTGTGTACTTGTGAGCACATCTTGCATATAAGCATCATTTCATTCACAATAGCTTTTATACATGATTTAGACATACATTCATCAATTCACACACTTTACATACTTCACAAAATCATATACTTCACTAGGCATAATCTAAGCCAAATATGCAATTCAACTTCACAAAACACAAGACAAGACTTATCTTCAATATAACTTCATTTCACATATTAGGCCTTCAAATCCACATTCGCAAAACATACTAAGTAATATCAAGTTCATAAAATAAACACTGCCACCAAGAAGGTGGACGATACCACTCAAGAGCAATTTATCATAAGAATTACACAATATGAGCAACTCACCATATAATCAAGACATCACCAAGTATAACAAATTTCTAAATATTACAACATACTAAGGCCCTTAGGGCAGTAGCTAAACCAAAATAACAACATAAGAAAAACCAAAGTTCATACCGTACACAAACATGCTCATTTAACCCATTTCTTACCAAAAGTTTGAAATATGCATATACATGAGTTCATTAGGTTTTTAAAATTAAAATCATCAATTCATACTAGAATAAACATATATAAATCATTATAACACTTTTACAAGAAGACCCATGCTTAAAATCAAAGATAAAAGAAAATAGAGTTTGAAAACCCTTTTTCAAATCTTTTGGAAATGACTCCTTGAGTGTAAGAGGGTTCAAGGATAGATACCATGCCTCAAATGCAAGACAACCTACTGAGGTTTTATGAAGAACACGTCCCAACTAACCTCCAAGTTCTTCCTAACTTCTATCTTCCAAAGAGACTTGAGAGAGTATTCTAAGCAATAGGGGTTTTAGATTTTAGGAAATGAAGTCTAAAATTAGTTCTTAGGGTTTGAAATACTTTAACATATTTAAATAACCCTAAAAAATGTCCATGGTTCTTAAAAGACTTGGGGAGAATTTATCAAAACACCCCAAGCCAATGCAGCCACTTAACAGCTTTTGCAGGCAGCCTCCACGACCCTCAAACGGCGGGTCGTTTGTCAACCAAAGCCCCGTCGATGGGGTGTCATTGGTTGGGGATGTAAATCCCAAAATTGCAGACTTAATTCCCCAAATGACGGACCAGGTCGACGACCTGTCGCCTGGTCGACTGGTCGTCGATTGGCATTGTTTTAGGCAGTTTTGTCAAAGTGTTGGGGTCCTCTTCTAGGGCCCCTCATGAATCCTAGATGGAGTCGTACCTAGAGGTTAAACTCCTAAACGTAGTCATATAGGTCTTAGGAACATCACACATCAATTTCGATTAAAACGAACACGTAAAACTCACTCAAACACATCAAGACACACAAACGCTATCTAAGGACACCTTTCAAACGGCGTGGACGTTCTTGGACGTTTAACCTTCAAACTTAACCAAACTTCACACACCGCCTAAGAACACTAAAGTAACTCATTTTAAAACAAAATTAATTCAATAAACACTCACGAGGCTCTATTTCACCTTAGTTCATTTTGAGGCGTTACATTTCTCAATAATGCAAATATTTTGACTAAGTTCCAACACTTCTTCTTTCTCCATTAAGGGTAATTTCCGAGACTTCTCCTCGAGGAAGTTCATAGAAGAGAAGATGAAGAGTCCATAAGTATAGCAGTGTTGGAGAAGAGAATTTAAAAATTATATATATATCTAATTGTAGATGCATTTTTGGTACATCTTTTTCCTATAAGAGCAAGTAGCTCTGTAGTGGCTTCCCTATGTAGAATTATAACTGCATTGATATATTTTGCAAGATTATCTCATTGTTAATTTTCTATTCCTTTATGTTATTCATCGGATTATAGAGTGGGGAATCACCGCAGTTGGAGCGGATAAAAAGAAGGATGACAAGACAAATAATAAAATCGATGGAACTTAAGAAGATTTTAGATAAACACAACCTTCAAGTACCTACTCGCAAATTAATTTTAAGTTTACTGAAGTTGAGGGACTGTTATTATTGTTCAATTAAAGTATTTTAAGGGTTTTTAAAGTATTAAACTCCCATTCGAAATTCATTATTTCAAAACACTCAAAATAGAAACATCCTCTCCTCATATATTCTCTCTCTAGAATCCTCCATTGAAGAAGAAGGATTCAAGATCGAAGTTCAAGATATCATCTTTTCAAAGCAATTTTCTTGGAGTTATTGCCTAAGAGGTATGGTAGTCTTCATCCTTGATTAATTTTCATTCAATGAGCCATATCAAAAGTGATTTCAAGTTCCAAGTTCTTCAAAAAAAACCTATAGTTTTTCAATCTATGCATGATTCCGATTCCAAAACATTTTTAAAGGTTAATAAGTTGTAAATCATGAATGAATTTTCATGATGAATTATGGTGAATTGTAAAGTGTAACACTTTGAAAGTATAATATGTGTTCTAGAGCCTAACATAGGTGTCAAGTGGTTTAAACACTGTTTAAAGTCATAAATAATGAATATACATCATTTAGGAAGTTTAGAAACTAAAATGTCAAGGAACGCCCATGACGTCCGGTGAACTAGTCACATGGACTAGTTTGGTGCCTTGATGGTTTGAAAGAAGTATTGATGGTTTTATCTTAGTGATATGTTGAGGAAGAACTTAGGTGTCAAAGAGAGGTTTAAGGAAGTAAGTCCAAGTGGGGAGTGCCAACCTTCAAGGGTAAGCCAAATCCAAGAGGCAAGGCTGCTAAAGAAAGGAGGCTACTGCCTCACCCTTCAAGGGCATGACCAGGATTCGTGGGGTCACCCACGGCTAAGGTAGGGAGCTCGTGAAGAGGCCATAGCCATGGAGGGAGTGCCTAGGGAAGCCTAGATACTGTCCAAGACACCACGAGCCACTCCACGACTCGTGGTGAACTTGACGGAGGGCAAGGGGCTTCCGTGAAAAGGCCTTGGCCAAAAGGGAGCTGAGTTGGTCAGTGAGGGGGAGCTAATATCTAAGAGCACCACGAGCCACTTGAATGGCCGTGGTGCATCTTCACGGAAGAGGTAAGGCCCTTCGTGGTCTTACCTTGGTGGGAGAAATGGAGGCTCCTTTGGAGGAGCTACTACCTCCACTCTTCACGACCCCCACCACGAACCATCTAGCGCTTCACGAGCCGCGAAGTGGGACGTGAAGTTGGACGGGGTCCCATAGTGAAGTTATGTTGGACTTCACTTTTGGAAGTCGAACTAATGAGGGGTAGTTTGGGTATTTTTTGAGTGGACTAAATATTGACTTTAGGTCAATTTTTATTCATTTTCCCACTCGAAAACACAAACTCAAATTGAAAACCAAATTGCTCTCACTTCTCTCTACGTTGTCTCTCTTCATTCATCCTCTATTGAAGAACAAGAAGCTTGAGGAAGAAGTCAAAGTCTCCAAGATTTTCACTCAATTTTGGGGATAAAGCTTTATTAAGGTATGGGTTCTTCACTATTGGGATTCCTTTCCCCGAGAGGTCCTCTCACATTTGAATTTCAATTACCCAAATTCTTAGGGTTTTCTCTACAAATGGGTTTTCTTCAAAAGTCGAAATTGATGATTGATTATGTTGAATTATGATTGCCTATAACTAATCTAGTAAAGATTATTGTGTAATTGATGCTAATTATGGGAATTTTGCATGGATCACATCCTCTTCCTAATTTCCCCAAGTCTTGGTTCTTACTTGTGAATTGAAGAGGAATTGTGAATGTGTTGATTATTGTAGTCATATTATTCAACCTATGGGCTTCCTAGGGACATGTATTGATGGGATTAGACCTAATTCTTTAAGAATTCATGATGAACCCTTCCCCCCTAACCCTAGGTTATGAATTGAATTTAATTTGGATAATGATGATACAATTGATTTAGTTCTTGGGTTAATTACTATTGAATGATGTTATTACACCTATTGTTGGATGAGATTTGTTTGGTCGATGGTAAGACCATGATGATGGATTTGAAAGGGGAAGAGGTAAGACTTTGTGATCTTGAAACCTTAACTCTATTGTGATGAATTATACCTAATGATGTTGATTCAATTGAAGTATGTGTGTTGTGGTTAAATTTATTAGGATGGTATGATGTTGGTATTGAAGTGCCTTATCTTATGAATTGTGAGATCATGTTAAGGTTGTAATGATATAAGGATGATGCTGATTCATTTATGTGCATTAATATGATATGGTATATGGTGTTGATATACAAGGAGTATCCTCCTACGACCTAAACTAAGTTATGATCATTCATGAAACACATTTTAAAAAGGGACTTTACCTTAGCACCGAGTGAACTTGACAATGAGAGGTGTTGTCTTCCCAAGAGGAAGAATTCACCCTATAGCTCCACATGAGGTGTTGATTCCCCTATGAGGGATACTTACCCTATGGATTCTCATGAGATGAGGCTCCAATTGACAAGTGGCATGTAGAGGTTTCATACATATCTCCTAATTCTTGAAATATGTGTCTCTCCATAGGAAGACGAGCTAGTGGATCCACCTAGAAAGCTACGTTTATGTTTGGTTTTACTTTGGCTGGTAGACCACTTTCCATTGGAGTAAGGTTTTACAACACCGGATTCCACACTTAGCTCTTGTGGTCTATGTCGGTTAAGGCAAGTGTTCCCTAAGTTAAAATGAAGTAATGAAGTACAAACCAACAAAGGTGACTTAAGGGGTTTGACTTAGCTTAGGTAGGGGTATGGGACTCTACTTATGCCTTGCACTAGTTTGCCTTGACAGAAGCTTTAGAATGTTGTTCTTACATATGAATATGCTTATAAATGTGTACATGTTATGTATATGATGATCTTGCACATTGATGATACTACGTGATGGTTTCTTTCACTTATGAACATGATGATATGTACTCTTAAATGATATGCTATGTGAAGTTGGATATTAGTTATGATTCTTGTTGGGTTACTTGATTGAGTAAGGTTATGCGGCTTTGCTCGGTCATTGCACTTGTTGACTTAATGAGGGTCCATGGGTAATTGTCTTGCTTTGGTTATGTTGTAATTAACTCTTGTCTATGTTTGTTGCTTCTATAACTTGATGATAGAGTTATATTGACTAAGTGTTCAAATATGTGATGTGCATGATGGCATGACTAGCCTTAGGATTGTTAGTCTAGTGATGTGCATGCTTTTGACTTAATGAATATGTCTTATTGATTGGTATGGTCTTCTTGCATATGCATAAGGCTTTCTAAATGTAAAATAGCATGTTTTAATGAAGTGTCCCCTGTTAGCTTGATTTGATAATATATGTGCATATGGTCTCATACTCAGTACAAGTTGTGTACTAACCCCATTTTCTCCCCTTTCCCCAACATTTTAGGTTCCGTTCATTGAAGTTCTATGAGACGACTTTGAAGAAGACTTAGAATTCTCAATCATCCAAGTTGGGTAGGTCCTCACTTTCCGAGGCAATGCCAATATCAAGCTTATGAAGTTGTTCTAGTTTTAAGAGTCTTATGTTCTTTCCTTTTCATATGAGTACTAAACATTGTATAGCCTATATATGGATTTATTAAATTGATGTATGGGATAGACCCAAATTGTTATACTCTTGTTAGATGTGTCACATCTGGAAATAGCCCCTAGATGTAACCGGCGTAGGTTTCCTCTTTAAGGACTAAGACTAGCCTCTTAGCTTACATCATTAGATTCATAGGTCAAATTTAGAGGAAAATGTAGAACTTTTCATTACTTCTACTTGGAGGCTTACATATACCTATACATACACATAATATATAATATATATTGAGTATACATAGACCCTTCATATAGGAAGATTACTTAGTCTTCTTTTTTTATTGCACATAAGTACATAAATATAACATATTCATAATAGTCGTCTCACCTCATAACCATCTAATAAGAGTATATCAAATTGGTCCTAGCCCATACATCAATTCTAGAAGATGACATATAGGTCATACAAATGTTTAGTACTCAATTGAAAATAAAGAAACATAAGAGTCTTAAACTCATAACAACTCCATTAGCTAGATAATGGCATAGCCCTCGGAAAGTTAGGACCTTCCCTACTTGGATGAATAAGAGATCCAAGCCTTCTTGAAGTCTTCTTCAAATCACTTCAATGACCGGAACCTAAATGTTGGGGAAAAGGAAGAAATGGGTTAGTACACCACTTGTACTAAGTATGAGACCATATGCACACATACTTTGAAATCATTCTAAGAAAAAGGGACATTTCATGAAGTATGCACTTTTCATTTAAAACCTTTATGCACATTCAACAAGACCATACCAACCAATAATGCATGTTAATTAAGTCATAGGCATGTACATCACAAGAACAACAACATCAAGTCAAGTCAAGTCAACATGCATAGCATATGGTTAAATACATATTAAAGTAACTCTATCATCAAGGCATATTAGCAACAAGCATGTATAAGAGTACATTTCAACATAATCAAAGCAAGACAATTAACTATGAACCCCTATCAAGTCAACAATTGCAATGACTAAGCAAAGCCCCATAACCTTACTTAATCAAGTAACCCAACAAGAATCATGACTAACATCCTACTTCACATATCATAACATTTAAGAATACATAGCATCATACATTAACAATATAGACCAACACATATTCATAGGTGAAACCAATCAACATATAGTATCAACAATATGCAAGTTCATCATATACATGTCATATAGCATTATAAGCATATTCGTTCATAAAAACATCATCCTAAGACTCCCTTCAAGGCTAACTAGTGCAATGTTTTAGGTAGAGTCCCATACCCCTACCTAGACTAAGCTAACCCCCTTAGGTCACCTTAATTAGGGTTCATTTCTTTAGTTCATTTTACCTTTTTGGAAAAATCTTTCCCTAAGCGACATAGACCACATGAGCTATTGTGGAATCCAGTGTCATGGAACCCTACACCAAAAGAAGGCGGACTACTTGCCAAGGTAGTACGAAAATATAAACATAGCAACAACGTGGATCCACTAGCTAGTATTCCTATGGGGGCAACATAGTTCAAGAACTAGGAGATATAGTTGGGACCCTCTTTATGGAACATGCATCACAGTCTCCAATCTCAAGAGTAAATTTATGATCCTACTTCCCTATGTGGGAAGAGACAGCCCTCACTCTAGTACACTCGGTGCTAAGCTAGAGTCCCTTTTTAAAATGTCTTAAATGTCTTTATTAATCATCATGACTTATCATAGGTCATAGGGTATAACCCTTGTATAAAATCATCACCATCATCATAGCTCAATAACAATTGCATGAGTATTTTCCCTTCATTACAATTCATATAGGTGAAGTTAGCACATTAACATTCTTATGTCATGATAACGCACATGGTAAATCATTCACTATCCTTATAAAATTTACATCTTAACCCAACACCTAACAATCATAATCAATACATTTCAATTCAATATCATACCACCCTATCAATACTAATACAAGGCATCCTCCAATACAAAATCATGACTTAATCACAATTAACCACTATTTGAAGTAAAGAATGGGGATCATAAGACTTAACAAATCTTCTTCATAGTTCATCATCAAGGTCTTACCACAACCCTAAATTCAACCCGATTTGGGTATACATAATCATAAGTCAATAACCAACATGATAAAAAGTCTAGAAGAATCACTACATCACAATTCAATACTAGATCATAGCTTCAGACAAGATACTTAAGTCAATTCATAACATACTTAATAATCTAAGATCGTCTTCTCAAGAACTAACATGAAAGACTAAAAATCACCCTAACTTATTCATGATTAGTGTAACAACATCATTTATTAGTAATTAAACCAATAACCAAGTCAGTTGAACCATTATAAACTAAATCATACCAAGATCAAAACCTAGGGTTAAGGGTTAAGGGTCATCTTCTACAAACTAGACCAAACCATCAAGATATATCATAATTGAGTTGAATTACATGTTAATATATTCACAATATCCAAAAGAAATCATAAAATCAATTCATAACATCAATTTTGTATTGGATGAAAATCCACTTGAAAACTCAACTTTGGAAATCAATTTTGATGGAACCCTTTGAGGAAAGAGGTCCCAAAGGTGAATTAGATCCCATAACTTAATGTTTGATGAATAATTGATGGTGAAATTGTTCCTTTACATCCCCCAAAACCCTCCCATATCTTGGTTTCCAATGGTGTCTTCCAATAGAGAGAGAAAGAAGAGAGAAGGAAGAGATTTTGGGTTTGTGAGTTATGAGCTTAGGTTAGTATAATTTAGGATAGGGTATTTATATAGGTCATTAATTAACTTAATTAGACCTCCCTAAACCCCAAAATAACCGCCTAACCCCTTAATTAATTAATTGGAACTAATTAAAAATGAGCATGAAAAATATGTCACTTGCCTACGAGACCCCGTCGACGCCTCGTGTGTCAATGGATGCACCAATCCCCCTTCCGTGCTTCACATTCGTCAATGAGTTCAAAGAGTGTGCAAAATAACCCCTTCAATGAATTGTATAAGTGTTGGTCGATGGATGGCATCAAAGCCCCGTTGATCCACACACGTTTCGTCGATTGCCTTCTGTGGGTGCACACTGCCCAAACAATGTTTGACTCCAAACACAAAGGTCCTACTCAAGGGCCTTTGGTTGGTCCTTGGAGATTCATACCCGTATGTTTCGACCATGACTCACCCTAAACACATGTTAGACACCCTTCCACCAATTTTTATCATTTTCCGACTTCTAAAAGCTAGTCAAAGAGGCTAAGGCACGTTAGTACCCCTTGAACTACTTACCAGACGTTCTTGGACGTTTTGGTTTCTAGACTTTCTAAATGACTTATACTCATTAAAATGGACCTTAAAAAACTTTCTAAACCTTATGACACTTATGTTAGGATCTAGAACATGTCTTGGATTTTCAAAGTGGTACAAGATGGTTATGAGATGAGACATCCATTTGAGACTATGTTATATCTTATATATCTATGTGCAATAAAAGTATAAGACTATGCAATCTTCCTCTACTAAGGGTCTATGTATACTCGATATAAGTATTATGTGTATGTAGAGGCCTATGTAAACCTCAATGTGGAAGTAATGAAAAGTTATAAATTTTTCCGCATTTTTGACCTATGAATGTAATGATGTAAGCTAAGAGTCTAGTCTAAGTCCTCAAAGAGGACGATTACGCCGGTTACGTCTAGGGGGTGCTCCCCATGAACCCATGTTTACCCCCAAAATTTAAAGTGATTGAATGTGATTTAGGTTTGATTGATCATGAAGTATATTGAATTGTTTATGCTTGTATTGATATCAGTATTCTAGGGTTTGTTGGTGAATTGTGGTTCATGGTCTTTAAAGGAAAAGTATAGAGGATTCATGTATGATAATGATGAGAATTTTATGCATGTGAATTCAGTGAAAGTATAATACTTCTCATGCATGTGAATTCAATCAAAGTATAATAAACATGTTTGGAATGTAATGTCTTATGATTGAAGGTTTATTCTCAACTAAAACTCTTGAATGATAATGATATATTGTGAAGGGTTTCTTATATTTAATGTTGAATCTTGAATTGATAGTCTTAGTCGTCCTTTTCTTGTACAAGTGAAAGTAATGTTGATGAATGTATCTTGAATTGGTAGGCTTAAGCATCCTCTTCTTGAATGAATGAATGTATCAATGATTGAAGTACCATGAATTGTTAGGATTATGCATTCTTTCCTTGTCTTTCTAATGTATGTTACTTGATGAATCTAAATCGATAGGCCCACGACATTCCTTTCATAGATGAACTATGTAATGGTGACTCTTCAATCGATAGGCCTATGACATTACCTTCATAGTGAGTTAATGACTAATATACCATGAATCGATAGGCTTATAGCATTCCTTTCATGTGCATACTAATATTATGATTAAACCTTAATCGATAGGCATATGGGATTCCTTTCATAAGGATAAATGAGCTATCCTAATAATGTACCATGAACTAATAGGCTAATGTCATTCCTTTCATGTGTAATGATGTACCTTGGGTAGATAGGCCAATGACGTTCCTCTCAAGTACAATAGTATTAATGTGAATGAAATACTCCATGGGAATAAAGGCTAAGCACCGAGTGGATATGTGTCATGACCCGGATTTTGGAGTCCGAATCGCAACCGGCGTCATTGACTTCTCAAAGGTCGCAGACAAGCCTCATCTTGCATTCATCACATTCATATGGTTAATTTTAGCGGAAAATTTAAAACATTTAAATGTATGAAGTATATATAGACT
Source organism: Solanum pennellii (assembly GCF_001406875.1). Lineage (NCBI taxonomy): Eukaryota > Viridiplantae > Streptophyta > Magnoliopsida > Solanales > Solanaceae > Solanum > Solanum pennellii. The sequence continues at coordinate 40,138,967 of NC_028640.1, forward strand.
TCATATAGTTATTTCATGAATTCAGCATATACTAAGCTCAACATAAATGTAACAACCATCTATCATAAGAGTCAATTCGAAGCAGAATAAGAATATATCATAAATACGTTTGCCAAACACGGCCTTATTACAGAAGCTTCGAAATGAAAGTACTAAAGAAACTCAAGGGACAACATCCACTAGTTTTGTCTAAAACTAAGGCTAGACTAAAACTGTAGCATCCTCGAAATTAAGAGGACTTACCAAATGGTCTAGAGAAACGCTGATGTCCAAACCGTTGAAAGAGTCGTCAGTCTCTCCCTTAACCTGCATCTATAAAATGGCAAATAGTAAGGGTTAGTACACCACTTTATCTAAGTATGGGTGTATGCACACATACACATAAGGCTATGCATGATCAAAGAAATCTCTTCCTAAACAACATGCTACTTCTGGAAAGCCTAGTGACTAGACTTCCTCTAAATCGTTAGATGTGAATTGTGGTATGAATATGACGTATTTTAATGCATTCAAAGAACACAACTCATTTTCTGTATGATTACAAAACATTAGTATCATCCACATAATTTTAGAACAACTCGAGCGAAGATTTGGAAATTGGATAGTCCAAACCCGAGAGCCCTATTTTTGACACTTAGATTATTTTTTAGTCTGTTTCTTTTTCTTGTTATGTAGTTCAATGATCTCTTTTAATCTTATGTTTCACTTACAAGTGCAATAGTACATTGTAGTCCCATACCTACAACGAATCGAGTAAGCAATTCACAAGACGAAAGAGATGTTTGGCTACTCTACTTTAGATTCTTCATTCTTATTTCCTTTGGGTATGATTATATATATATATATATATGCCAATATTTATTGGCTATGCCCATTCTTTAGTTGATTTATAATTCATGCTCCATTATTGTCTACCTTACTTACAAGATAAATATTTCATTCTTAAATTGGGTATGAATATATTTATAAGCCAATCTTTATTGGCTATGCCCATTAATTGGTTATTAACCCTGTTTATATACCTTGAGGCATCTATTCATACTCTAATATTGGCACAAGCCTTTAGTTTATTTTTCAGTCTTTTTCTTCTTGTTGTTGTGTAGTTCAATAATTCTTTTGATCGTATGTTTTACTTACAAGTGCAATGATTCATTGTAGTACCATACCCACAATGAATAAAGTAAGTAATCCAAGGACTAAGGAATGATTTCCCTACCTTATAGTGAGTCATTCTTTACACTGTATATTCATTACCTTTCATAAGCAATTCTCTATTGATCATGCCATTGATTTCATTACTTTCATGTTTTATATATTATACATTTCATATACACGAGACTTTGGAATCGTTGATGTAACATTAAGACATCTCAAGTGAGGGCCCAACATATGGGACCTCAGCCTGAGGGCCTTCTTTAGCAAACCCGGAGGCTGCTTCATTCGTTCATTCGTACTTCACATTATTCATTTCATTCATTCGTAGGCTGATGTTAACACCAGCTATACCTAGGATAAAGCTTAAGACTCTCATCGGGATCATGAAGTGCAATGACCAAGAATGACCTAATGTCATTGCTTGAATCTGATTTCACCTCCTGATTTTCTTGCACAAACACCTTCGGTATCGTTCATTTCATTATCTTTCATACTTTAAGGCTGGACTCATTCTTTCTTTGGTAAATTTAACCTTAACCGACATAGATCATGTGAGCATCATGAAATCCAGTGTCTGCCCCACACCGAAAATAGGTGGAATCACCGACCAAAGTGACCCAAACATCATGGAATATATAGGGAGTCAAACCCTGCTAGATCCCTATATTGGCAGTATAGATTCAAAGACAAGGAGATATAAGGAGACCCATACCTGGCATGCCGGACAGTCTCATCTCATGAGAGTTACATGAACCTCCGCCCTTCCCGAAAGAAGGCATCACCGCTCATAGCTAGCCTATCGGTGCTTAGTATAAATTTCCATTACATTCAACTCATACGTCATGGAAGATGGCTTCTAGTATGAGGACATCATAGCTCAGTAGATGATTTCTCATCTCATCATTAGTATTAGTATACATTAATCTCAATATTTTCGTTAGAGTGTTCATAGAGACTGGTCTCTTCTTTAGCTTTACACTCTCATAGGTGAGTAGGCTTTGGTAACATTTACTTAGGCTCACTTGAGACTGCTCTCATCTTTTACATTAGCCTCTTATCATGTTGTCACCACATTCATTAACATTAGCACATTTGTTTTTCATAATTACTCACCCCTTTACGTGAATGTTCATTTCTTCTTTATATTCTAGTGTTGACTCAAGCATTATGGAGGCTTGATTCTAGATTGAGATTTACTTACTCTATAATGAATGGTCATCCTTAATTTACATAGATGAAATGTGAAGTTTCCTTACATATCATCCTTTGATGTTAATGAGACTGGCTCACACCTTCTAATACCTTCGTACGTGAGTATTCTTTTAACGTAGCAGCTTAGGTGTAAGTGAGACTTGTCTCACTTCCTTTAACACCCCATTCTGGTCAATTACTTACTTTAGACCCCTTTAATTATGTTATAACTCATGTTACTTACTTTAGTGTAGTAGATTCATATCATCGTTTATGGACGATGAGCACTTCATTCAATGAGTTTCATGAGTTCATATGTCATTCTTTTAGAGCATGTTGGGAGTTGTCCCAATGAGTGGCATGCCCTTGATTATGGATTCATTGATATTACTTTAGAAGTGCTTATATTATCATTTGATACTCTAATTACACAAGATTTAGCATATGATTAGTATTGGCTCAAGATTTGGGATGTTAGACTAGCAAATTCATTCTTATTGGCGTAAGCCAATTTACGGATGTTCATCTTTAATTTGTCGTATGCATAAACCCTTAGCCAATCTTTTAATCATTTATATAAATTTCTAGCCATTAGCATATATTCATTTTGACAAATAGAGTTAGCCAATTTTATTGGAACCAGAGAGCCAATTCATTCAAGATATGATTTCATAGTGGCCTTGTTAAGCCAATTTTAGTTCATGACTTTAGAGTAACGTTTTTAAGTCTTAATGGATAGCATCATATTAATATTTGATGACTTTACCAACTTCATAACGTCATATTAACAGCAAGTATGCACAACAGACCATAACATCTTCATACATAATATTTTCGAACATATTTTTAACATAGATACATTCTTTAAATTCACATATTTTTAACATAGATACATTCTTTTAATTCACATAATAACACTTAGCATCAAACGAGTCCAATTAATAGGTTCATTCAATCATTATTTAATGAAAAACTATACACATTAAGATCAGCCAGCACCACATACCAACAATATGATTTCTAACCTATTCAACATTGAAATCGTAACAAGGATACTAGGGAAAAGGAGTTCGACAAGAACGACGGGAAACGACCCTAGTTTTCAAGATCTTTGAATCATTCAAAAGAAAGTTCTCTTGAAGAAAGAAGTGCAGGAGAGAAACCCAAACCTTAAGTAGAACTTAATCTATGAAGACCACCTTGAACGAACCTTGAAGAAACCTTGAAAATCGTTTAAGAAATTTTCTAATTTTTTTTCTTGCGCTTGTTTTCTGGTTTTAGTCGTGTATTTGTTTGAGTTTGAACGTGGTTTTTAGTTTTAGGAAATGACCTTCACTTATTCAACTTAGGGTTTAACAAGTTAATTAAATATATTAATTAACTAATTACTAAACAAAAAACTCGTAAGTTGACTAAACATAGGAGAATGTTGACTTGACCTAAAATTTGTAATTTTGGTGTTGACTATGGTTTAGGTCAACATTTTGACTTTATATTAATTAAATAAATCCTTAATTTAATTAATTTAGGGACCTAGGGTAAATACTAAAGTACCCCTAAGTTATTGGAACCATAATCAACCTTTTAGGACCATCCTAGGTTAAGTACTAGGATGTTTCTTGCATTATATTAGGTTAGCATAAGAATTTCGATTTGACCCCTTTAATTTAATTAATCAAATTGATAATTTAATTAATTAAGTAACCTATGATAATTACTAAAGTACCCCTAAGTCGTTATAACAATAACTAATCCTTTGGACCATCCTAGGTTAAATACTAGGTTGTCTTTTTCTTGTCTCAACCGAAATCTTGAAACTTCTTTGTGATTTCAGTTTTGACCCTTTAAATTAATTAATTAAGTTAATAAATTAATTAATTAACTAGTATCCCTATGTTGTTAGGACCTTAACCAACTCTTTGGATCATCCTAGGTTAGGTACCAGGTAGTCCCTTTCTTGTCTTAACCAAAATCTGAAAATTTCCTTTTAGTTTTGGTTTTAGCCCTTTTAAATTAATTAATTAATTTGATAAATAAATTAATTAGATAACCTAGGGGAATTAATTACGTACCCCTTATTTTATAGGACCATAACTAACCTTTTTGACCATCATATGTTAGGTACTAGGTTGTCTCTTTAACTAGTACTAGGTTAGTGTCAACCCGTTTTTGGTCCTAGGTTGTCGGGTGCACCAGTGGGTCCATTTCAGTTAGTACTAGGTTATTTAGCTATTTGGGGAAGTATGTTAGAGTCTAAAATTGGTTAGGAATTTAGGCCCCACATGGAGTGATCCCTTATACACGTTTTGTCCCCTTAACTACCCTAACCGAATTCAGTTAGGGTGGTCCCCTCCTTTGGTGCTTCTTCACATGCCTTGCACATGTGCTTGCACATGGGTTGGTTGTACTTTCCTAACTAACTATTATTTATTGTTCCTTTGGGAATGTTTACTTATTGTCTTAAGGATCCTCGCTATGTCCTTGGGCACTGCTTACTCTACATGATCATTTTAATTGATCAAGTGACATGGTATCTAGGCTTGACACTTGGATGCCTCATACCTTTTTGTGAGTTAAAGGAAAAAGAATTTTAGTTTAGGGTATTTTTTGCAGGTACATTTCTAAACAAGCTTGGACTATTTTTTGCTTATTTGGGTATATATAGAAATTGGCTAACACCCTTAGCCATTTTTCTATACTATGCCCAATATTTCTCAATATTGGGCATTGGAATGCCTATGTATCCCCAATATGTATTCTAACGGACTTACTGGCTCTTCACTAGACATATGATTTTCCGAAATGTTACAATATGGTAAGATAGAAAATCTCTCAATGTTAGGCTAGGGTTCCAATGAACATCGTCCTATCCCATAACTATGTGCCCACAAAGGTATAGCTAGTGGATCCACCTAAGCTAAAATATTACCGGTCCTACCTTAGGTAATTAGACTACTTCTTTACGGCGTGAAGGTTCATGGCACCGGATTTCATGTCAAGATCACATAGTCTATGTCGTTTAAATGCTTATTCCCATCATTTAAGATGTGCACTATGATTTCTTGATAAGTTTATGAAGTATGGGTGGTAGTATGGGATGTCATTCATGTATTGCACGAGTAGACTTTAAGAGGGCTATAGTGAGTTCTCTAAGGTCTTAATGACTAATGAATGAATGTTCTCTTAATGAAGCTAATGAAGAATGTTGAATTAAATGTGCAATGAGTTGATGCTTGCTTTACTTGGATTTTATTTATGACTTACTTACCTTATCATGACTTATGAAATGTTTATGTTTCCTTATGTATGAGTATGGTTCAAAGATGAAAAGGAGGAATGGTAAATTCAGTTTTGGTGGCCTTAATGTGGTACTTACTGTGGATGGTTGTATGGGACTCTATTCATACATTGCACAAAATATAGCTTGAGATTACTTGAGGTGAAGGTTTAATGTGATGATATGACTTGAATGTTGATTGTGTTTATCTTGTGCCTCTTATACTTATGTTCATGAAGTTTTTTCAAATTGGCATATATCATGATTTTCAAAGAAAATATCCTTTTTAAGCATAGTTTTGCCTGGCTATCACACTTAGTACATTAAATGTGTCAACCCATATTTCTTCTATTTTGTACAGAGTGTAGGGATTGACACTCAATTTGATTCCCGTCGTGAATAAATACTTGGATTGAGTTCTTTCAAGGCTAGTGGCATATCCTCATGATCCGAGGACAAGTACATGATGTTTCATATCTTTTGTTGTGATAGACTATTTCTACACTTTGTTTAAGACTTTCAATTGTAAAGGGTCGTGACTCTACTTTTAATTTCAATACTTGTTTAGATGGACATGTGAGATTGTAGACATATATTGTGTTTTTAAATGAATTTTTTCGATTGTATAGATTTAAATAAAGGTTTTAATTCTGCACTATTTCAATTATCCTATTTTATGAATGTTATGAGGCTCTTTAGAGTCTTGTACGTCGTGTTACATCTAGGGTGTAGACTCGGGGCGTAATATATATAATAATAATTTTTTATTTAAAATTTTCATATATAAATAATATTGATTACAATTCTTAGTTACAATTGTTACGATATTAATTTTTTAATAGCACCCATACATATATAGATATTGTGCATGAAATTAATATTGGAATTATAATTTTTTGTAAATTGCAAAATAAGAAAGGAATAAGGAATGAGAATAATGGGAACCTCTCATGTTTGGAGAAAAAATGACAAATGTGAGGGAGGAGATGGAACACGATATTTGGTGGCAACTGAAAGTTGAAAACTTCTAGTTTATGATTTAACAACTGGACTAGACAAGTGGCTTTGTCCTTTACTGAAGACGATGTCATAATAGAAGAGAAATTGGAGGTTAAAAATTTCATTATAAACTAAATATGGGATATGTTAAGAAATTCAAAGATCATATATCTGAGGACGACATAGATAAGGCTTGGTGGATAGGAGAAAACAAAGGGAGGTTCACAGTGAGGTCGATTTTCAACAACTTAAGTGGGAGTAGTGGAACAAAAAAGGGTAAAAAAACTGGATCAAGGGTCATCTTTTTAAAATTGTCTTCTTCATTAGGGAGTATGAAATAAAGAGAGTTTTTACTAATAATAATGTTAGCTGCTAGTGGTTTCAAAATGCAATTATTATAAGTATGGAGAATGAAATTAATAATACATCTTTTACTAACAGATTCCATAGCTCAAAGGCTATAAAAGCATTTTATTTCATGTACATGTACAAATATTAAAGGACTGTGTTAGACCCGCAATCTACTTGATCTAACTACGTGCAGACATGCCAAGGACTTGGGCATTGGTCTTGGCATGGATGATGGCAAAACAGTGCAACACAAGTTCAAGGTGCTTGGGTGTTGGCAAGGCAGCTTGAACGCGCATGGCTTACGTGCGGGCTAAGGGCATTGGCAAGGCAGCATGTTGACTTGATGAGGCAAGACTGTGAAGACTTGGCAATGTCAGGAACAAAGGCAGTTCACCCGAAATTGCTGAAATAAAACTAAGTGTTGGAAGACAGCTAAAATATTCTAAGTGTTGGAAGCTGGCTGAAATATTCTAAGTGTTGGAATGAAGCCTGAAATATTCTAAGTGTTAGAATATTAGTATTTCGTGTAGATAAGAATGTAATTTGAATTAGATTCTATCTGTTAGAAATATAGCTGTTGGAAAGTTAGTTTTGAACCCTGTGCTGACAAGTGTCGGACAGGTGTCACTTGTAACTGCCGCATGTAACTGCCATTGTGCAGAATTTTGATTTAAAGGTGGAAATTCGTCTAAGGCAAAAATAGAGTGTTTCTGGCCTTAGACAAATTCGTGAAGCCTTCCTTTGTATTACTTAAAGGTTAATAAAGGTTGGGACTGGTTCCTGTAAACTCTGTTGGTTGTTTGACGCTACTGTTTTAAGTATTTCTATACTTAGTCAATTTTCGTGGGTGTAAGTAGGCTGAAGTATTACAGACGCTGTAAGACTGCCTAGAGTGGTGTGCGAGAAAAATAAATCGACCCTCTTTCA
>NC_028640.1:40151443-40163452 GCF_001406875.1 Solanum pennellii
CTTGGGCATTGGTCTTGGCATGGATGATGGCAAAACAGTGCAACACAAGTTCAAGGTGCTTGGGTGTTGGCAAGGCAGCTTGAACGCGCATGGCTTACGTGCGGGCTAAGGGCATTGGCAAGGCAGCATGTTGACTTGATGAGGCAAGGCTGTGAAGACTTGGCAATGTCAGGAACAAAGGCAGTTCACCCGAAATTGCTGAAATAAAACTAAGTGTTGGAAGACAGCTAAAATATTCTAAGTGTTGGAAGCTGGCTGAAATATTCTAAGTGTTGGAATGAAGCCTGAAATATTCTAAGTGTTAGAATATTAGTATTTCGTGTAGATAAGAATGTAATTTGAATTAGATTCTATCTGTTAGAAATATAGCTGTTGGAAAGTTAGTTTTGAACCCTGTGCTGACAAGTGTCGGACAGGTGTCACTTGTAACTGCCGCATGTAACTGCCATTGTGCAGAATTTTGATTTAAAGGTGGAAATTCGTCTAAGGCAAAAATAGAGTGTTTCTGGCCTTAGACAAATTCGTGAAGCCTTCCTTTGTATTACTTAAAGGTTAATAAAGGTTGGGACTGGTTCCTGTAAACTCTGTTGGTTGTTTGACGCTACTGTTTTAAGTATTTCTATACTTAGTCAATTTTCGTGGGTGTAAGTAGGCTGAAGTATTACAGACGCTGTAAGACTGCCTAGAGTGGTGTGCGAGAAAAATAAATCGACCCTCTTTCAGATTGCATCTTCAACAACTCATTATCCCATGATGGGAACACAAGACATCAAACAAGTTAACACAAATATTAAAAGCAATCCCCAACTATCATAATGTGGGAATTATAGAAAAGGAGAAATGCAAAAAGACACTGAAATGAACATTCACTCAAGTGAATGAACCATTATTAGATGAAAATACATCAGTTGGTTAGAAGGAAAGTTCCCATTGCCCAAGAAGGTTCCATGTCAATGGAGAGAAACTGTGGACATGTTGTAGAGATATAAACTTACTCTCCATTACCTTATAGTGAATCGAAAGTTATCGAAAGAAAGATGGATCACATGCAATATTGATTGTGCTAGTAAAGGTAATCGAGAAAATAATGAATATGAATTTTTATTAGAAATAATGGTGGAGATCTAGTATACGCAAAAGGAAAGAATATTGGGATAACTACAAATATGAAAGCAAAATTAATAGCTATTTGAGAAGTTTTGTATTTCCGTTTAAGAAATGGATTTCAACAAATCCTCTTGAGATAAATTTGCTTAGTCTGAGAAACATGCTAGTCAAGAATTGGAGAATACCATGAGAAATAGTTGAGAGAGTGACATATATTTAGGAAATCATGAAGAACGTAAATGGTCAAATTAGGAATATATCTAGAGAATTTCAAATCATTTAGTGGACTTTATTGCTAATGTAGCTATTGGCACAGAGGGAAAACAAAATTTCAAAACTTTAATCAGTTATCAAGTTGAGGAAGAAGAATACCTAATATTAACAAGCAACAAATTCCTTCAGTAAAAGTCAAGATAAGGAGAATTAACATCAATAACAACGACTAACATGCTTAAATACACAACAAACACAAAATAACTCCACAACTATGTTTATAAGTCAAGTAACATCGATATAAGGAGAAAACAAGACGTAAGGGACTATTTATATTAAGCTATCATATTTATCCTAAGTTATGATAGCTAACAAGAAGTTATGAAAGCACCAAAAAACATGAGAGTCGAGGAGTCGGATCTGTATTCTTAACTTGTATCCAGCTAGGAGATCAAGATAAAACTTAAGAGCAATTTGGTTTTCTCCTCTTCTACTTCAACTACAAGAAGGAAAAGGTTAGAATATTAGCGGAGACGCAAGGCATGTGAGAAATAGTTACTTACAAGGATCTTCAAAGCTGGAATGAAGGGTTCATACTCTTTTCCAAGATCGACAGAGCTCATACATCCAAATCGGATAGTACATCTAAAGATGAGATAAATCAATAGAGAAATGAAAAGAAAAAAAAATCGAAGAAGAAAATGAAGAAGTACCTTTGAAAGTTGATCTTGACAGTATAAGAGAAGGCTAGCGATGGAATATGTTGATCATCCATATGAGAAGGAGGCAAAGACCATTGTTGGGGGTAACAAGGTGGAACTTCATTAGAGATGTGGAAGGGTTAGGGAATGAAGAAGTTGAAGACTCACTTAGGAAACCCTATTTCATAGGGTCTTGCTATATCCTTATATGGTCACTTTTGAGCCGACTAGGTGTTCTTTTGTTGTTTGGCAGTAGATAAACCCAATAATTTGAAGGAATAAAGGACCTCAAGTTCAAAAATAGGAGGAATACTAATTGTGATAGAATTCTCGTTGTTGTAATAGTGTGTTATTTCGTGTTGATTATGTGATGCTTAATTTATGTTGAATTTTTTTAAAAAAATGATGACTACATTTTTTTTCTAATAATTATCTTTATTATAGTATTTTATATATGTAGTTCATTTAATTTAGTTTTGTTTTTATCAAACTTAAAATATCGATTTATAAGTTCAAATATCTTAACATTTTCTTTTTAAAATGGTGTATTTTTATAAATAGTTATTAATAATGTTATATTTGATATTTATTGTGTTTAAGTATTTTTATTTTTTTAAAAAGCTAAATATTGAGATGTTTCCAAACAAACAAATGGAGTATTAGTTATTGAGATGAAAACAAACAGACCTAAACTTGAAAAGTTGTCAGCATAGTTGATTGATAAGTTAAATTTTGTGATGGAAGGGCGTGAACCCTAATTGAAAGATTTATGTGTTTTTAGGGGTAGTAGAAGATGTACGGTCCCACAGAAGATGCAGAGCGAACCGCTTTCAGGAAGGCTGAAAAGAAATACAAGCTGTATTACGACAATACCCGAAAGTAAGTTTCTTATAGAATACTTGCATCTCTTTTACGTGTACTAATCTGTTGTTGTTCAACTCAGGAAAAAGCAACCCAGACCAGTAGATTTGTCTGACGTTATTGATTTCAAGTCAATTTCAGAGGCTTACCACAGAAATGCTGAACTTCCCTCAGGCATTTTCCCAATTCATTGCGATCTCCATACTCCTATCTTCTGCTTGCAAAGTCATCCCGGTATGCCTTATCACGTTATTATTGCACAATTTCCATTGGACTTGACTTATCTATTAAGAATTTCTATCTTCAACTTTCATCAGTAAACAATTCCAGGTCATTTTTTTTTAAAAAAAAAAGATGTGACCTTTGAGAGTTGTTTGGATGGTTGTTACGTATTGTATTGTTCTAATGAATATGATGTTTGGATAGATTGTACTTAAATAATGTCACACATCCATAATTTGAATGATAAACCTATAAGAAAAGTAGAGTACGGGTAGAGCTACTATCAAAAAGTTGGCTAAAAGATGAAATGTAATTATTAAATAATAAATAAAGACAAAATGAGAAGAAAATATTGAGGTGACGACACGATCACACCGAATCGGTTGTTACATAAATTGGGTCTTTCTGTTGTTACTTAAAGATGGATTTAAACAATACACTACAATAGAATTTAAGTAACAATCAAAACAAACATTGTTTAGACTAACAATACAATACAACGGGTAACAACCATACATACAAGATGTAATTCGTAAAGCTCATTATGATAGGAAACCAATCCTTAAACACCCAATTACTCAACATAATCTCCATAATTTACATGCATAGAATTGACAGGTGAACTATAACTTAAAGATGTACTTATTGAAAATCTACTTCAATACATTATTTCACTATCTTTGTAGTCCTGACTTGTATGTTAAGTATATGATAGTTATGAGAGTTCGTTTAGTTTTACAGCTCATATTTTTCTTGAAGGAAATTTATTTACAGGCAAAGTAGCAATGCAATGATTTGGGCCTGAATAAAGTGAATGGTTATAGAGGACTATAGCTGGCTGCAACTTTGTTATGTGTTGAGGCATAGTCGGTTGATGACATTAATTCTCAATTAATCTTCTGTTGTTAGCATGCTGTACAATGAAGCTTTTGTGCTGATTGTTGCAGGGTTTTATTTCATTCCTGGAGCATTACCCGTTGAGGAGCAATGCCGGTGGATAAAGGAGAGTTTAACAAGCTTTCCCCAACCTCCTAACAGGACCAACCACAATGCAATTTATGGGCCTCTACAGGACTTATTTGCTGCTGCCAAGGATAATAAAGTTTTAATTCAAGAGGAGCAGTACTGTGGAACCAATAATTCTGAGGTGGAAATCATTGAAAACGACATAAATGTTCCCACATGGAACTTTTTTGATCAATCAGGTGCATTATCCAAAGGAGTTACATGCAAATCAGTGCTAGCCTCTGTTTTGCTTCGTAAGTTACGGTGGAGCACCCTTGGCTTGCAGTTTGACTGGTCGAAGGTCTTGCTGAATTTCTCCTCATAAAGTGCAGTATATTTGTTCAAAGGTTCATTTAGATGGCTTGTTGCTCATTTGCATGCAGTCCTAGTGATGTGAGGATATTCAATATTTCTCATTTGTGCATCATAATACCCTTTTTAAAGTATTCATAGGAGTTGGGCTTATTTTATATGTGAGCCAAACAAGTTATGTAGGCTTTGAATATCATCGTGTGATTCTTATTATGGTACCATTTGTTTCTTCACTTGCTGTTAAAACTCACTGATACCAATGAAATAGGAATTGTTCATTCCTTCCTTCCTCAAATTATTTCATGACCTTATCTAAGTCCACAAATGTTATTGATATTTTAGCTAAGCACTGACGATATATTGTCTTTTGAGTAAGTTGTTCATTGTGCTGTAACATTAGTTTCTTGTGTCTATTCCTGCTGATGAGAGTTTTTAGCAATTGTACACTCAGCATTCCTTCCTTCTTCCGTACAGTATATTTTATACTCTTTTTATGTGCTTAATTTTATTTAACCTTGGACTTGTTTTCATAGTTTTTATTTCCTTGATTAGTATCTGTTCTGATTTTTTTTTCCTTGCATTTGCTCAGCGGAGCTATAATATTTCTCTGCCTCACAACAAGATACCTGATGCACTTTGCCTGCTGGCTGAAAGAATGGCAGCACCTACCCTGCCATTAGGTGAAGTGTTCCAGGCAGAAGCAGCAATTGTCAATTACTTTGGTCTAGGTACCCATTCTCAAATATTTGTCTTCTAGGTCTCAAGCATATGAATCTATACCGATACTAAGTGTTTATAAAAATGAGCCACTACAGTTGACTTCTTATTTGCTAATTCTAGTTTGCTCTACTCCTTTAAGGTGACACACTTGGTGGCCACCTTGATGACATGGAGAAGGATTGGAGTAAGCCTATTGTTAGCATGAGGTATGTACTGATTTCTTACAGCTCTTTCTACTTGAATTAAGTTCAAACTTTGATATGTACGAAACGTTACTAAGGCCTGACAAGTGTTCTTTTTTCTCTGTAGCTTGGGCTGTAAAGGCATTTTCCTTATCGGGGGAAAGTCTAGGGAGGTTCCACCTCTTGCAATGTTTGTTCGAAGTGGTGATGTTATTCTTATGGCAGGACAAGCAAGGGAATGCTTCCATGGTTAGTTGACTACTTATCTTCTAGTTTTCTGTTTGTGGTATGCTAGTAGTAGGTGATGATTATTGTAGGAATATTGGGCATCTATATGTAGTTGACAGAAATTTGGTCGTAAAACTTTTTAAATCATTCTTGGTCTACTGGTAGAAGTATTTTACATTGTTCAGCTGATTTTACTTGGGAATAAATAGTCTTGTTCCCATTTTTTGATGATCTAGAATGGTCAAACATGAACTACTTGAAAAACTAGCTTATACTGAGGTTTAGCATTCTTAGATACCAAGTTAAATTAAGAAAATAAAAGGCCAAGAATATTATTTTTTTCATTTTCAAGTTCATCTACAGAAGGCTCAAATAATTAGTGATCTTATGCCGTACGGAGACTGAGGTCAGAGCATATTTTGATGAGAAATGGGTATTTGTGTGGTTAGTGGTTTGACTGCCACTGATAGTAGCTGGAGGAAGCTGTTGAAAAGATCATTTTTTTTGAGTAAATTCAACTGAACCCCTTTTACCTTTTGGGCATGGGAAAAAAACCTCCTTCACCATTTGAATGAGACAATAACCCCCTTCCTCCTCCCCCCTTCCCCCCGCCCCCCTTGGTCTTAAATTAAGTGGTTGAGAAAAACTGTAAAGAAGAGACTGATTTGCAGAGATAAACCTCTATGTGTTGTGTATATTTTTGTACAAGAGATGGTGTAAATATTTATACAGACTAAAACTTGGAAAGCAATCCATAATCTAACACACTCTTGAACTGACTGAATAAATAAAATGCAGAAAGAAAAAGATACACAAGTTACAAATACTATTCTGCCCTCAGTACAATGTTCTAGAATAGAATAGTATCCCTAACAGGTGTCTTGTTGTTCAAATGAAGTGAATCCACTTTTTCCAATATGTGCTTGAGACTCTATTGGAGGTGGAGATTTTCCGGCAACAACGGTCAAGATGTTTTCTTCCATAACCAATCATAACCTAAGTCCTTAAATTATAGCATTTACTTAATCATTCTCGGATCTGAAGCTAAGAACACTCAAACATCCGCGGATCCGTGAAAACGAACATATCGGAGATCTACTGCTCCATATGACTTTCTTTGCTTACTATTTTTTTGTTGAGAAAACCGTCAGATACATACAACTTCCGTTACTTAGTTTATTATCTTTATCTCATTTCTTACTTACATACATGAACACATTTGACTAATAATCAAGCTATTAAATCATGACGGATGTCCTTGAACTCATACAAATTGAACTATGCCCATTTTCTGGCAAATAGACAATTATATTTGAACTCAGGCAAGAAATCATCCAATAAATGTTTCCATCAATATTCTAAATTTAGCTACTCATAATTTTACTCAAAAGCTCAAGACTAAAATTCATAAACAACAACAAATAATGGGAGAAACACGAAACTCGTTTCTTAATATCGTTAGCCCTTGCTTCTGGTGTGGTTCTTGCCCTCAAAAATAGTGTCCCCTCAAAAGATGTTTCTTGGGGTTTATATATGGCCTAGGGTGTATAAGAGGCTGTTCATGCCAATAAAAACTCGGCTCATGCTAATCAAAACTATGGTATGAAAAACTGAGATGCTCATCAAGGGACCTCGCAGTGTGAGGAGGGTTGATGAGTTCCTCCTCACCAAAATTTCAGGTTTGGTTGCGATGGGGCTCACGACACCCCTTGATTTAGTGCTTTGAAATTGCCCAACTTCCCTGGCTCGTTGTCACGACCCAAAGTATACTCCAGGCGTAACGTGACGTGTAGAACCCCAAAAGGCCCTACAGTAGCCACTTAGCAATGCATCATACAAGATAGAAACAAAAATTTCAAGAGGACAGTCTAAATTCATTTAAAGAGTTTGACAAAAGCAGAAGTCTAATATAAGTCTCAATAAGCCATCTATTACATCAAGAAAGTGATTGGGACATAATACATCACATACAAGTTTGAAAACTGAAATAAAGAAAGCAATAGAAGTGCTCTAACATTTTTTCTGAAAATGTAACACTTTGACGACCCTACTGTCAGAAAATCAAAATATTTTTCAGCACGTCGAGCTATCTACGGCCTATTTGTTGAAAAGGTCAAATAATATATCAGATGTTTTAATTTTTTGATGGATCACCATTGAAAGAAAAAATAAATAAATTCTAATATACTGACGGTAAGGTCAACGTAAATCTTTTGGCACAGAAGGTCATTAGAAAGTGTTAAATCATCAGTTTTTTCATACACTGAGGTTATTGAGAAATGTCATCGAAAAGTATCAACGACATCTTACTGCAATTGAAGATTCATTTCAACAAGCTGGTTTCTATCTCTGTGTTTTTGTGACTTCCTCCGTCAGAACTCCTGAAAATCCTAGCAGTGTGTTTTTTGAGTTTTAACAAGGGAGTGAAATGCCTTAAGTTAATGATATAAGATTAGTACTGTAATTTTTATGAGTATTATAATTGCTTACTGAGAAGTTCTCATTGCTTAGTGTTACTAAAAATTATATTCTTGTTTGTTTAAAACGATGGGGTGATTTTCAAAATTTCCCAAGGGATTATTGCTTCATGGGTGAAGCAATGAGCTTTAAAGTGTGCTCGAAAAAATGACTAGCGAAGTGATTCAATAGAGAACTGGTCGATTCATTGAACCCTTTTGCTTTTGAAAACATTGTCAGTATTATATGTTTTTTCCCCATTTGACCATTATAGCAGCCATATTGTTTCGGTTTGTGGGGAAGTGTGCTGGAAATGAGAAAAAAAAAAAGAACTTTTTTGAAATGCACTAAGTTGATGGTTGTGCCTTGCAGGTGTCCCTAGGATCTTCACTGATAAAGAAAATGCTGAGATATCCTCCCTTGAATTGCTGTTTTCTGATGAAGAGGATTCTGCTTTGTTGGAGTACATTAAGACTTCTAGAATCAACATCAATATTAGACAAGTATTCTAAATCTAGAATGAGTTGTCTTTTGAAAGTTTTGTAGAGATGTAACATTGGAAAAAAATTTCGTCTGTAGCCAAAATTTTGCAGAGAATTCTCTCATATGCTGTTTTGTTGAGATTCAAAACCTACCCCAGGCACACTCGATCATTTGCATTTTTATTTCCTTGTGCTCTTAACGGTTAAACCTTTGGATCTCTGATTGTAACATGAAAGGTCGTGAGGGTAGAAAATGTAGTTCCATTCAAATTTGTGGATAAAGCTTGCTCATACGGCTTAGTATAATACCGTAGAGAGTTGAAGAAAAAATTATAACCTTAACACAGAGAAGTATAATAACCATACTGATGGTTTGTCCAGATTCTCGGGAACAAAGACTTTATAATTGATGATTTAGCCAAGCATCTGGAATAAATCATCTTCTTATAGAAGTACAAATATATGACAATTATTTATACCTAACACATGGTTAATAGGAAGGTTGTATTATAAATAAAAAATAGCCAAAAATGTGTAAGGCGAGAGCATACATAATTGGAATGGATCAGCAGTAAGAAGGCGGTAGCGTCCCACCTAATTGTGTGGGAAGAAGGGGAATTAAGGAATGTAATACATCGGTTATTAGGGGACGATAGCTTGGCTCTGGCTGAACACATAATAGAGCAACTGCAGCAACCTACACATTACCACAACACAGACTTCAGAGCTCTGAACTGAAAATAACAAAATGTTGAACCTAGCTAAATGGCACTAATTTTTGCAGAAACCTGATACAAATGCTTTAAATCCATTGTGTTTTGTATGACAGGATCCACAATGTTTGGAAGCTTTGATCTATCTGTCAGCTGAGGCATGGCCTACAATTCCATAAAGAGTTTTAGACAAGTTCAATTTCAGAGTGAAGTGGATCTCAAACCATTACTTACCCATGTCACTATAGACTGACATTCAGTTGCTGCCTCCTTTTCTACAGGCCGCCTTCCCAATAACAGCTCCAAAAGTACTACTCCAAAACCATAAACATCACTTTTATCACTTAATTTTCCTGTAAAACAAAGAAATGAAAATCAAAGTGGCACTATTTTAAAAGGATCTCAATTGGTTAAAGTATTTATAATTATACCTTTTTGACAAAGAGAAAAGTATCGAAAACACCTCTAAACTTATTAGTTTCATCCCTGAACAATTGATAGCCTTAAAGATACCTCACTAACTAAACTTATATGCAACCCGATCTTACAACATAAGTGAACGAACTACACCCCTAAATTCTCAGGAACTGTCAATAGTTTGGGACGAAACTAATAATTTGCAACTTGTCACTCTTTCTACCTTTTGTTCTATAGAAAAAAGGAAATTTGTAGAGTAAGTAAAATGTGTGTGAAAGAGAATACATACCATCTAACATGTATTCAGGGGCTACATAACCTACAGTTCCAGAAAGCTTGATATTGTTTTTGTTTTGAGCCCCACTCAACACAGCAAGACCAAAATCTGACAGCTAAAATTAATCACAACACAAGATTAATAGAGGGAAAACTAGTCCTAGTATAATTTCTACATAAAAAGTTTTACCTTTGCATTGAAGTTGGAATCTAAAAGAATATTAGATGATTTCAGATCTCTATGAATTACTGGGGGATGGCGCTGCTCATGTAAATATTCTATTCCTCTGTAGGTACAAATTTGTTAAATATCAAATGTCATGAATCATGAATCATGAATCATGAATCATTCAAATTAATAAAGGTCTAGCCTGTCTACCTTGCTGCATCAAGGGCAATTTTTATTCTGCGATGCCACGTTAATGCTGATCCACGGGAAGGCCCTATGGAAACAAGAAAATGAAAACTAGTAGAGTAATTGATTTTGATAATTCAAATTTATTACTAATCACCATGTAATTGAGTTTCTAGTGATCCATTTTGCATGAGTTCATAGACAAGCAATCTTGTTTCACTGTGGATGCAATATCCCAACAATGAAATAATATTGGGATGTTGCATTTGACTCAACAACTCTAACTCAGTCTGCAAATATATAACAAATAGTTAGTAATAGGATTTGTGAGAAAGAAAGAAAGAAATAAAATTGTTTGATAATATGGTAGATACCTCAAATTCTTTAATGGAATTTTGGGTTAGTTTCTTGACAGCTACATAAAAATTGTCTTCCAATTTAGCTTTGTACACACATCCAAAACCCCCTTCACCTAAAATCTCAGTTTCTTTAAATTTGTTGGTGGCTGATTCAAGTATGTTGTAGTCCATTAAAGAAACCAATGTTTTCCTACTCATTCCCTTCACAACATCTTCAGAATCAAAAATTAAAATTAGTATAATTATAATTATAATTATAATTATAATTGTGTGAAGAAATGTATGTACCTGAGGTGTGAAATCTTTTGTGAAAAATCCAGAATAAAATGATGAAGATAAAGATTAGTCCTAATGCAGTAGAAGCTACAATGAGTGCTATCAACAGCCTTCTATTTTTATCCATAGAGTGGGTGGGTGGGTGGCTGCTTCTCAATTCCCACTCCAACCTTTCAATAAATAAAAGTTAAAAAGTAGTATAAAATTGAATGTTGAACTAAAACTAGAGAATGGGTCCATACTTTATGTTATGTTTTGAACAAACACATAATTGGGTCCACCAAAAACTAGATATTCTCTTTTTTGAAATTGTTTATCATGTTACACTTATCGAAAGTTAATTTAACTAATTTTTAAAAGTAAATTAAATTATATTAATTCGATATTTTAAACAAAAAAATTACATATTCTAAAACTATATGAAAAGTACAATAAATTACAATTTTTTGCATATTAATATGATGAAAAAATACATTTTAAATATTAGTCAAAGTTTTTATAGTTTGACTCTAAAAATAAAAACCATTACAAACAATACCGGACGGAAGGACTAAATTTATTTGATTCTTTCTTCTTCACCCCACTCTATAAAATTTGGACAAATTATTATTTATTTTTGAAAAGACAATTGTTTGAATCTTGATCTTGAGCCCAATAAAAACACAAAAAATACTACTCCGTATTATTTATATAATTAATTAGTAATTTTATCTCAATGAGTTTTGACGATACTCAAAAAAACTAATTAATATGAATTAAAGGATAAACTAGTAAAATTAATCAATCAGGCACTCACTGGTTGGACATGTAGAGACATGTACAATTTATATTATAATTAAGTGGACAAAATAGAATAGAATATTTAATATTTTTTCAATATGAATAGAAAGTTATATTGAGTTGCGCTTTATGATGTTTGTTAGGAGGATTGAAACAAGGAAATTGTGAATTAATTATTTATTTTGTTTTGTGTCTCATAGCCATAGCCTAATGGTGTGCGTAAAAAAGAGGGACCACAAAAGACAAAAAATCATCTTCTCTATCCCTCATAATCGCCTACTTTTTCTCTCCAAAAACTAGTATATCATATACTATATGTTTAGTTTGTATCCAGAAAACTTAT
>NC_028640.1:40163511-40169041 GCF_001406875.1 Solanum pennellii
AATATATAACACTTAGCACTTAGGAGAGTCCCTCCATAGTGCATATTGTTGGGAAAACGCGGACGAGCACAAAAATATTTATGGTAAAAGTAATGGAAATAAAATGAAAAAATAACGACATCAAAAATTTTATGTGGAAACCCTTCTGAATAAGGGAAAAAATCACGGACCAAGAGGAGCAATTGATATTACTATAGTAAGGAATTTTACACTGTGTAGTCACGAATATAATACTCAAAGTGACTACTACACACTCAAAATTAACAACACTCTTTTGATTTTCGTCTTACTAAAATATAGCTCACACTTTATTTTTCTTCACAGACTATTTTCTTATATAGTCTATGGAACACCTCACTTTGCTCTCAAAATGATTTTTCTCTCTAACTTGGTGTGTTCTACAAATAAGCAAGAATGCTTTATTTATAGAAGGATATAATCATGTCTATGTCACTAATTACATATGTAAATATAGCAAAGTCAGGAATAGTTGCAAATCTTACCAATTTGCCAACTATCAAATCTTTTATTTTCAACTACAATTACTATTCCTTAATAACAATTGCTTGTAGCAATTGAATAGCTAAAGTTGACTAAAAAGGGATGAATTCAACACATATATAGATATGATTAATTAGCTCCTTCATTTACGTGTCTAAAACCTCAAATTTATTTATTACTACTAATACCGGTTCACAATCATATTTTAAGTTCTAAACAAACTCCAGTTTGCTTTTTCTCACCATTCTAAGCCCNCCCCCATATATGTATAGGAGATTATAAAAACAAATCACAACTAGTGCATGTGTAATGTGTTGTTTAAATTAAAATTACAATAGCTTCAAATAAATCTTAAACCCATTATTCTCTTATATTAATAGGTGTGAAAATTATAATTGCCTAATTAATTAATCTTTCCAACCATATTTTAAGTTTCAAGATGAAAGAAGAAGATGAAGAAGAAATGGTGGTACAATATTCTTTATTTCGATAAATTATAAAGATATATCCTTTTATTCGACAAATTATAAAGATGTAAAAGTAGAAGAAGAGAGATATATACCTGAGATGGTTCTTTAGCACCAAAGAGGAAACCTATGCTCCAATTAACTTGTATCCTTCCAATTTCTACACCATTTCAATCATTTTTATTTTTTTTAAAAAAATTATAATCCCACAGTAACTTTGTTGATATAAAATTTTAAAAATAAGAAAGACTCATATATTTTGTGGTTTAAAAACACACTTTGACTATATTTTTGTTAATGGTAAACGAAGAATATTAATTAAAATTAAAAGTTAATAAAATTATGACAGTTTTTTTGAGACATATTAAAAATAAAACTTTTAATAAACTTGAAGGAGTAAAATAGTTGGGATTTTATGACTATTTCAAAATTATTCGAAATAGGAGGGAACCGTTTCTAGCCATGTAATTCACCTATCATATCTTGGCTGTCTTTCGACCCAATGCCTTCACATTTTATCCCTATATTATATCTCCATATGTTTTTTTAAAATTATTATTATTATTATTATTATTATTATTATTATTATTATTATTATTATTATTATTATTATTATTATTATTATTATTGTATATCCATCTGATTCTTTTACTTTTTAAATAAAATTGAGTTGAACCTTCTCATACCATTAATGTTAATGTTGATGATGATGCTGATGACACTACACAATATTTTTCCTTATCAATAACTCTTGTGCAAATTGCAATGTGCTTTCAATTATTCAGGTTAATCAACTATACAAATTATTGAGTTAGAAAAAGTGTCGCTTCTTATATTTATAATCGTGGATGTGAGACTTTGAATTGCTAATCTCTAATCTACATGAACAAATTGCATAAGAAAGCTTATTTTATACAATTTTAATCTCTAACTAATCTCAATAATATTAAAGAGAAATTTACTCTCATTTGGTTTGAAAGATAGAAATATATATGGCTACAATTATAGGAAAATTAGATTTTGATTTTTCGTTGTTAATGAAGAAAGTGTTGTTTGGAAGGAGGAAAAAGAAGAAAGAAATGTTCAAAATTCTCCTAATCCTACAAATATACTATTAGTAGGTATTTACTTGTAAGGTGTTACATTAATTAGCTAATTATATTTAGTATTGGTCATGTCAGCAGATTCTATTTTAATTGTCAGTTAGTTAGTTACAATTACTGTTGATTCTTGTTCCATTGAACTACTGCTCATAGAGTTGGTTAGTTGATCAGGAAATTAGTTGAGAATTAGGCTAAATAAGTCACTACTACAGTTGTATATAAACACATATCATATGTACACTTCAGATCAATCAATAGACAAATCATTGTTCTATTCTCTAAATCTCTATTCTTCTCTAATTCTTCTCTTCTCTTCTAATTGTTCTTAAGTTGTTCTTCAGCAGTTCATCTCAACCGAAGAATCTTCACTGATTCTTGCAATTGAGCTAACATTGGTATCAGAGCTGATCTTTCCTTGACAACAATGACAAAAAATACAAGAGCAAATGATGGATCTTCTAACAATGAAGTGGGGGAATTGCGTGAGATGATGCAGAAAATGTTATTAGAAATGGGGACTCTTGCAGGGAAAGTGTTGAATCTTAAGAGATTGGATCAAGTTGTGTTGGAATTGAAGGATCAAGTTGTATTTCATTTTGAAAGAGGGGAATCGCTATATGCACAGAAACTGTTCGATGAAAGGTTCCACAGGGAAAAGAGTGCAAGTAGTTTCACCAATATCATTCTCAAGACTCTCAATGGTCGAGGATGGAATTGTTGAGGTTCTCTGGAGAAGATCTTTGATCTTGGTTATTCAGGATCGAACAATTTTTTAGTATGGACAACATTTTGATGGAGGAAAGGATAGGAATTGCATCTTTGCAGTTTGAAGGTGAGGCTATTTAATGGCATTTGTCATTCATGAAGTATAGACAATACTCACGGACACCAACATGGAGTGAGTATGTAATGACTATAGTAGAAAGATTCGGGGCAGATTATGATGACCCAATGGAGGAGATTAAAAAGTGACACAAACAGGGGCAGTGAAAGATTATCAGGCTATTTTTGAGAGGGCAATCAGTTGCTTTGTAGGAGGTCTGAAGAAGGAGTTGAACATGGCAGTAAAAATAACAAACCCTCTTACATTATCTCAAGCTTATAAGTCGGCAACAATGCAAGAGGAATACTTAGAAGCTGTAGACAGCGTGTTCAGAATTCAAATCAACCAAGAAGGTATAGTGATCAGAATTTTCAAAGTAAACCTCCCTTATTACCCACTCCAAGTAGCTATACAAATACAAAAACAACTAGAGGGAGCAATAGAAGGACCTTGAGTGCAGAAGAACTGAATGAAAAGAGGTCCAAGGGACTGTGCTATTTCTGTAATAAGAAGTATGTGTTTGGCCACAAGTGCAAGAACATAAAGAAGTTATACTTTATAGAGGTGGAGGAACATGAAGAAGTGGAGAGTGAACATGAAAAAGAAGCAACTTCGGAGGACCAGGAGATAGAATTAATCAGGCCATTAGAACATATAGAAATCTCTGTTCATGCACTTAATGGATCATTGAGGTTCAAAACATTAAGGGCCACTGGTTACCATTCCAAGAAACCTCTTCAGATCTTGGTAGATACATGAAGTTCACATTATGTCAGTGATCCTGAAGTGGTTAAGGGTTTGGTATGCCAAGTAACATCTACTACGCCTCAGGCAGTAACAACAGCTAATGGTAAAGATCTGCACGTGATCCAAATTTGTAATATTTCTTGGCTGTTACAAGGTGTGGAGTTTTCAGCGGAATTTCTTATGTTGCCACTAGGATATTGTGGTGTAGTTTTGGGGGTTCAATGGTTGTTAACACTAAGAGATATCAAGATGAATTTCAGGAAACTCATCATGGAGTTTTGGTATGAAGGAAAAATCATCTTCTCAGGGGAGAAGGCAAACAAATCAGAACTACAGGAGATGGAAAGTTAGATAAAATGTGAGGTAACAATTCCCAACTATGTATGATTCAGGTAGTGCTATCTAAGTGTCACAAAGACCAGTCACATTCAATTAAAGCTCAGGAGAACTTTGAGAAGGACCCTAGACTACTAAGTCTAATACAAGAGTACAAGAAAATATTTGAGGAACCCCACCAATTACCTCCATTCAGAGGAGTCTTTGATCATAGAATAGTGTTGCACAACAATATCGAACCTATAAATAAAAGACCTTACAGATATCCTTCAGTCAAGAAGGACATTATTGAAAAGTTGGTTCAACAGACATTAGATAAAGGGATGGTACAACCTAGTTGTAGTCATTTGTTGCTCCAGTGGTGTTGGTGGGCAAGAAAGATAGTACATGGAGGTTGTGTATGGATTACAGAGATTCGAATAAACACACTATCAAGAACAAGTTCTCTATTCCAGTTGTTGAGGCTCATTGGATGAGTTGGGGGGCTCTATAATATTTTCTAAGATTGATCTTAGATTTGGTTACCACCAATTGAGGATGGTAATTGAAGATGTACCTAAAACAACCTTTCAAACTCATTCGGAGCACTTTGAATATGTTGTCATGCCCTTTGGCCTGTCAAATGCACCTGCCACATTTCAAGGATTCATGAACTATGTCTTTTAGGACTTTCTTAGGAAACATGTTATTGTTTTCTTTTATGATATTCTTATCTACAGCAGAACTCTTAATGAGCATCTGAAACACTTAAGGTCAGTTTTTGAGGTTATGCAGCACTACCAGCTATTTGCTAAGCAATTTAAATGCTTCTTTGGAGTGAGAAAGATTGAATATCTAGGTCATTTCATCACCCAAGAAGAGGTGTCTACAGGTCCCTTGAAGATTGTTGCTATAAGGGATCGGCCTACTCCAACTACCCTTACATAGTTGAGGGGTTTTCTAGGACTAGCTGGATACTATAGAAGATTTATCCAAGGATTTGGTACCATATCAAGACCATTGGATGATCTTCTGAAGAAGGACAAGTTCCACTGAATGAGGAGGCTTTAGTGGCACTAGCACAACTTAAGAATGCATTGACTAAGGGACCAGTGTTGGCATTACCTGACATGAATAAGTTGTTCATTGTGGAAACTGATGCTACTGGGTTTGGGTTTGGGATTGGTGCTGTACTAATGCAGGAGACTCACCCTTGAAACACCCTTACATTGCTCATTCAGTAGTTGCGGTTTTCATGGTGTAACGACCTGTTTAGTCGTTTTGAGCTGCAAATTTTATTTCAGGAAAAACTGTGTGAGTCGACGGAACCCACGACGGACCGTCATGGGCACGACGGGCCGTCGAGGGGTTCTCGTTCCAAAAGACTTAGACTTCTAAAATTTGGGTAATGAAATCGACTCTCTGAACTTGGCGACGGACCTGCAGGACGAACCGTCGTGGGCACGACGGACCGTCGCAGGTGTCTCGTTCCAGAACACTTAGACTTCTGAAATTTGGGTACTGAAATCGACTCTCTGAACTTGGCGACGGACCTGCAGGACGAACCGTCGTGG
>NC_028640.1:40172353-40172909 GCF_001406875.1 Solanum pennellii
AGTCTAGCTCACTTGCAAGCTTCTAGACGCCCATTGGCTAAAGAGGTTCAGACTCTGGCTAATGATTTTATGAGATTGGGAGTAAACGAGAAGGGAGGATTTTTGGCCAGTGTGGAGGCGAGATCTTCTTTTCTTGACAAGATCAAGGGAAAACAGTTTGATGATGAGAAACTAAGCCGAATTCGGAATAAGGTGTTGCGAGGAGAGGCTAAAGAAGCCAAACTCGATGAGGAAGGTGTTTTGAGAATCAAGGGAAGGGTATGTGTACCCCGTGTTGATGATTTGATCAACACTATTCTGACAGAGGCTCATAGTTCAAGGTATTCTATACGCCCTGGTGCAACCAAGATGTATCGTGACCTAAAGCAACACTTTTGGTGGAGTAGAATGAAGCGCGACATTGTTGATTTCGTTGCCAAATGTCCAAATTGTCAACAAGTAAAGTATGAACAGCAGAGACCCGGAGGAACACTTCAGAGAATGCCCATTCCTTAATGGAAATGGGAGAGAATCGCAATGGACTTCGTGGTTGGTCTTCCAAAGACATTGGGTAAGT
>NC_028640.1:40176369-40288042 GCF_001406875.1 Solanum pennellii
TTCTAGCTTGGACTGGATCTTCTTCCTCATGTCTTGATGCCTTGAAGTTCCGGCATGGAGTAGCTTTTGTTTATTTTAGCTTCTTAGAATACTCTTAGTTTAGTAATTCGTTCATAGATGTTCTTGTGGTGATGACTTCCAGATTTTGGGGAATAATAGACGTTGAATTTTAGAAGTTATTGAATTGGTTTTATTAATGAGTTTAAGTCTTCTGCATTACTTTCTGTTGATATAAATTGAAATGTTAAGGGTTTAGATTGGTTGGTTCGCTCACATAGGAGGGTAAGTGTGGGTGCCAGTCGCGGCTCGGTTTTGGGTCGTGACACAAGGACACTGTGGTTAAATTGCATGGGTTTCCTGATGCAATCACTAGTGACAGAGATGTTGTCTTTCTCAGCAACTTTTGGCAAGAATTGTTCAACCTACAAGGGGTCCAATTGAACACTTCTTCAACTCAGTCTGATGGCCAAACTGAGATGTTGAATAGGAGCTTGGAAACTTACTCAAGGTGTTTTGAGGTGAAGAACCTAATACTTGGTTCTATTTCCTAGATATGGCCGAGTATTGGTACAACACTTGCTTTCATGGTGCTATTCAAATGACTCCCTATGAGGCTTTTTATGGGGGCCTCCTCCACTACAGTTGCCATATCTTCCAGGTAAAACAGCTTTTGCTGAAGTTGAAGCTACATTACTTCATAGGGAAATGAAGTTGCAGCTCTTGAAACACCATTTGAGGAGGGGCCCAATTGAGAATGAAACAACATGCTGATTCGGAGTGACAAGGTTTTTGAGGTTGGTGAGTGGGTATATTACAAGATCCATCCATATAAATAGAGTACTGTTTCTGGCCACTCTTTTCATAAGCTGGCAGACAAGTATTATGGTCCATTTCAAATTTTGAAAAAGGTGGGACCAGTCTTACACTCTTTGCTTTCCTGATTTTGTCAAAATCTACCCCACTGTGCATGTATCATTATTAAAGAGGTGCTTTGCATTGCCTGCTCATGTCTCATTACCTCCTTTAATTGACATTTCCCATCCACTTTGTACCAATCCTGAGAGTATTCTTCAGAGGCGAATGGTCAAGAAGGGTGGCCAGGTTGTGGCACAAGTATTGGTCAAATAGGAAGGTTTGTCTGATGATGATGCTACTTGGGATTTATCAGGCATTGAAGGTCAGGTTCCCTGGTTTTGATCCTTGAGGACAAGGATATTTGTAAGAAGGGGAATTGTTACACTAATCAACTAATTAGATTTAGTATTTGTCATGTTAGCATATTCTGTTTTAACTAACAGTTAGTTAGTTATAATTACTGTTGATTACTATTCTATTGAACTACTGCTCATAGAGTTGGTTAGTTGATCAGGAAATTATTTGAGAATTAGGCTGAATAAGTCACTACTATAGTTGTATATAAACACATCTCGTATGTACACTTCAGATCAATCAATATACAAATCATTTTTCTCTTCTCTAAATCTCTCTTCTTCTCTAGTTCTTCTCTTCTCTTCTAATTTTTCTTAAGCTATTCTTCTCCAGCTCATCTCAATTGAAGAATCTTCACTGATTCTTGCAATTGAGCTAACATAAGGTAGATCAAATTTGTAACACCTCAAAAATTTGAAGGTCAAGACCCCAACTATTCTTCATTTATTTGTAGGGTCATATCAGATGATTCTTAAATTACCCATATGCATAAAAGGTAAATTCTTTAGTGTGAAAATTATTTTGGATATCAATTAAGGTCACTAAAAACTCCTAGCACAAAGTTGAGTTTAAAGTTTCTTTACCAATTAAGTTTAAATGTAAGATATTACTCGAGTCAACTTTAAACAATAATATCTCTTAGAACATAAAGAGTTTTGTGGCACATAACCTTTCAAATTAAAGGTATTTGAATCTTATTTTCAAAACCCACCGATTTCGCAACAATTTGAGTTTTGAGTAAATCATTATGATCATTTTAGTAACCTGATGTAGTGCATTGACGAATTAACCGAAGGGAAAACATTAAAAATGGTCGTTTTGTCTTTTTACATCTAAAAAATGTTAACAAAATTTCTTGACTAATTAAAGATCCAAAACAATCAGATTTTGGCTAAAGCTCCACTATTGTACTATTTTCCAGATTTCTGCTCCATAAACACAAAACAAGTGAAAATATGATCGCTAGACTCATTGTATAAAGTGCTTAGGGGGAATATTGGAGACAGAGATATCCCCCACTTGATAAGTCTATCAGTCGTCAACAACTTATTTTGCACTTGTATACATAGTGTAAATCTTGCTCTCGGCCGGCTGTATTTTTGTATATTAAGTTCCTCCATATTACTCAAGGTTCTGGTTTCAACAAATGCCTGTATAGTTGTCTTGTTAGACTACGCCTGCTTGATTCATCCACCTGGAAATGATCAAATGTAGTTCTAGCTTCAATTAATTTTCGTATTATCCAACACGCTTGTGTAGGTACCCTTATTGTCTCAAGTTGTTGCCTTTTAATGTAATAGCTATCCACCTTAAGAGAATTTATGTTGTTATCACTAAAAAAACTCTCTTTCTCTCACAATGACGTATGTTAGCTAAACCTACACTGGTGGTTTCAGCATGGAAAGAAGATGGGAAGAGGAAAAGGAAGACCAAGACGGGAAACTATTCTCACTTTGGGTAGCCCTAATGGGGTAAGAATAGAACCACAGGGGAAAAAGGTAGTAACCCCTATGGTCACTCCTGCTAGAGGAATGCTAACTGAGCCCTCACCGATTCATGCAACTGAAGGGGCTAACCAACTTCACTTGAGTATGAGAGAGACTACAAGCAAGACAGACCCAGTAATCATAATTGTGCAACAGGGAGGAGAGGTGCGTTTAATGAAACAGTAACTAAGGCTTCCCTGTTACAACCACAAAGGTAAAGATCTGGTTGAATCATGGGATAATATATTTGCTAAGAATAGATCAATTACAAATGGTATGACTCTATCTTACATCCCTCCTCAAGTAATTGATGGGAAATTAGTCATATAGTTATAGATAAAACAGAGGTGGAGTAGGGGACTACAAAATGGAAGTGTGCTCCTATAGTGTACTAGTTTCCGAAACGTGCATTGCACGTTTGCCTCATACAATTATTATAAAGTTGAATTATTATATAATGTTGAAATTAGAAATATTAGTTTTACCAATGTATATTTTATTCATTAAATAAAATTCATAATAATCGAATAGTTATTGACCATCAAGAATGAAATATGGAAAAATAATTATATTATTATAGCATCTAATAATATGAATATATCTATATGACTTATTCTTAATAATCTCTCATTACGCTCCATATCAGTAGGTACACAAATATGTAGCTACTTAAAGAAACAATATTAGTAAGGAAAGATAAAAGTAAATAAATATTATAAAAGTACATTTAAAAACAAATCTAAATATCATACATTAGTAATTTTAACTCTTGTCTTTTTTCAATTATTTTCTCTATCAGTCGTTGCTTATATATTTCTTTTTTCATATTGTTTTTTCAAATAACAAACATATTTATATTCTGTTTTAGAAATTATATCTATCAAAAGATTTATTTTACTAGTTCTTGTTTTAGTAAGTTGTAATGATTCATATTCTATGTATAAGGTTTTTAACTTTTTCTCTGTTTTTCGTACTTTTCTTTCTATCTTAGTTTTTGTTATGGTAGTTAATCTATTTGATATTGGATTATTATTCATAGTTTTAAGAATAAAATATTTTTTCATAATATTCTTTTTCAAGTAGATCTAATCGTTTATTTCATTAGCGTTGTTTGCAATATATTCTAAATATTCATTTTCTCTAGTTCTCAAATATTTGTATAAATTTTAAATTAGTAATTTTTTAAGTAGTTCTATTTCTTCTTTAGTTTCTTTCCAGAATTGTAAGTATGAATAATCTATCATTGATCTATGAATAATTCTAGATCATCATATAAATCTATGTCAAAATCATCTGGTATAATTAATTCTGCCCAACCTTGGATTGTTTCTTCGATTATCTCTTATGTTAATAATTTTTCATAAATTTTTCTTTTTATATCAGTATTAAGACCTTTCAATATATAGAGTATTAATATCTTGTAATTAACATCATCATCTAGTAAATAGGAATTCATTTTAACATGTTTTCGCTAAAATTTTATTCCTTCTAACCTCTATCTTGACCATAGAAATTTAAAAAAACTAATTCAAGAATCTCAAGAAAGGTTTTATTGATTGTTTACCTTCAATCTAGGGTTTCAAGACTTCTATTCAAGTTATTATTCAAGATTTTTCAAGAACCTTGTTCTTTTAGTTGTGTAAGGCCATCACGGTATTCGACTAGTTCGTTCTCACGCCCTACATCTACTTTCAAATCAATAAAAGAGTAATATAAGATTTTATCCCTACATTATTCTTGAGATAAGTTGATTTAAAGTTCCCGATTCTTTGTGAAATTCTATGCCTAATTTTGAATTGCTATATGTTATGCATTAATATTTTTGAGTTGATTCATTCATGTATATATTTTAGCATGAACCCTATGAATTGAGAATTCTTAAGATGAGTAGTATCATTATGTTCCAAGTTCTTGAGTTCTAAGTTCTTGAGTTTTGAGTATTGAGTTTTCTATATTGTTATTGTGATCCTTTGTAATGACCCTCATAATGAAGTAGGTTGAAATAGAGTTTCATTAGTGTTTAATGAGTTAATAATGTGTTCAAATAAATAATTTTTATGGTTGAAGTCAGTTTAGTAAGTTTGGGGTTCAAATGTCAAGGGACGACCAAGACGTTCGATGACTAGATGCCTATGTGCTTATGTGAGTTCTTGTGTGCGTTGACATGTTTGGAGTCCAAATTGATGTAGGAGGAACCTAAGACCTATATTACCATGTTTAGCGGTTTAAATTAAGGGTACGACTCCACCTTAGGACCCACAAGGGGCCCTAGAAGAGGACCCGAGACATGGCAACAAAACTGCCAAAGTTGTCCAATCAATGCCACTCACCTACGGACAGAAGGCTGAACGATGCCCTGTCGTTTGGGGGAGTATCCCCACAGTTAGTGTTGGGATATTAGCCCCCATGAATCCTGTCTCTGACCCAATCGATGCCCCAGGAGGATGGTCCGTTGATCAAACGACCCCAATAGCTAGGGGCTGTCGTTTAGAACCTGTAAAAGCTGTAAAAAAAAAGTCCAAGCTTGGAGTATTTTTGTAAATTTACCCCAAGTCTTTTATGAATCATTGACTATTATTTTAGGGTATTTAGGGTATTTTAAGTGGATTTATACTCCAAGACCTAGGTTAGAGTTCATTTTCAAATATCAAAAATCCATCCCTCAAGAAAGAACTCTCTCAAACTCCATAGAAGCTAAAACTCAAGGAAGGGATAGAAGTAAAGGTCTTGGAATTTTTTTTTACAAAAATTAGTGGGTTTATTCATATAGAGGTATGGTAGTTCATCCTTTAACCTTCTTTTATTCAAGGAGACATTCCAAAGAGATTTCAAAATGGGTTTCCAAACTCCAACTTCTTCTACCTTTTACTCTAAGCATGGGTCTTTGCAAGAAAAATATTTTAATGATTGAAATGTGTTGTTTTTAGTTTTAGTTGATGATTTTAATGTCAAAACCCAAATAACTCATGCTCATGCATATTTCCAACTTTTAGCTTATGAAATGGGTTTAGTGTATATATCTAGATAATGTTAGAGTTATATTTTTTATGTTATATTATGATTAGTTACTTCCTTAAATTCTATTTTATGATGAATTATTGGAGAAATTGAGAAAAGGTATCAAAGGCTTGGATGAGTGGTAAGTTGGTTATATTGTTTAGTTCTTATTGTGTAATGCTCTTGAGTGGTATGGTCAACCTTTTTTGGCGGTGTTTATATATATATATATATATGAATATTTGTATTATGGTTATCTCCATAAATGCATAGCATGTGAAGTGAAAAGTGATGATTTTTAAAAATATCCATGTGGTGCTCTTGTGAAGTTGTTAATGTGTGACTTGAAGATTTCATGTCTAAATGAAGTATATGTATACATGAAGCATGATCGTGTGTGAAGCACGATAGTGTGTGGATTATGATGAATGAAGGTGTAAGCATGTTTAGGAGTCAATGTGTCAAATCCGGGTAGCACCCCTTGGACATAACCGACTTTATCGTCCTCATCGAGCATTAAGACTAGCCTCTTAGCTTACATCATTACGTTCATAGGTTAAAAATGCGGAAAATTTAAAATGTTTCTTCTATCTATCATGAGGTTTACATAGAGCTCTCGCATACACATAATATATATATTTATTTCGAGTACATATAGACCCTTCGTATAAGAAGAAGTCAAGTCTTCTACTTTTATTGGACATATACATATATAGAATATAATAGTCTTAAAACCGGATGTCTCATATCATAACCATCTAAAAAAGAGTGTAACAACTGGGAATATCCCATACATCAATACCATAAAAGCCACTTAGAGGCTATACAATCTTTAGTACTCAAATGAAAGGAAATGAACATATTGTCTTTAAGACTAATCAAAGCTAAAATATGGCATTGTACTCGAAGTAGTGACGACCTACCCAACTTGGAGAATGAGAATCCAAGTCTTTCTTCAAAAGTCATCACAAGCCCTTCAACGACAGGAACCAAAAATATTGGGGAAAACGGAGAAAATGGGATTAGCACATCACTTATACTAAGTATGAGACCATATGCGCACACAACATAAAATCATGTTAAAAAGGGACATTTAATTAAAGTATGGAATTTACTTTGAAAAGCCTTATGCACATTCAAGAAACCATACTAATCAATAAGACATGTTATTAAGTCAATACCATGTATATCACAAGACCAACAATACTAAGTCCAGTCAAGTCAACATGCATATCAAAATAATAGAACACATAATCAAGTAAACCCTATCATCAAGTCATAGCATCAACAAGCATGTATAAGAGTTCATAACATCACAACCAAAGCAAGACTTGTCATGATTCAAATCTAGACCCAAGACGAGACTGGCGTCGTTGACCTCTCAGAGGTCGCAGACAAGCCTACATACGTCATCATTACTTCATGTAGATTAATTTTAGCAGAAAATTTGAACTTTTTGTTACTTAACATTCATGTATGTCATTCTACTTAAACTCATAAATGTTCACAATCAACCATCTAATATTAAGATCATCAAATGAAAGAAATAGTTCCATACTACATTAAGTGTATACTTGCCAAAATGGCACCAATACAATGTCTGAAATAAGATGAGAAAGAAACGCTAGTGGAACATCCTCCACTAGCTCATGCCTACATCTAAGCTAGAATATAAAAGTTAGGCATCCTCAAAGTAAGAGGTCCTACCAAGTCCGGATGAATTCTCCATATATGGATAACTTCAGCGTAGTCTCGTAATGCTCTAGCGTTCACCTGCACCTGCACCTAAAAGTAGGGAGTTGTATGGGAAAAGTACACACTTATACTAAGTATGGGTATATGCAAGCACACACCAAGGACATGCATGAGTAAGAATAGCTCTTTCCTAACAACATGGTTTATGGAAAGTAAAGTCAGTGGACTTGCCACATTTGGATTAGGAAAGACATGCCGTGAGAGTAACATGCATCATCATACTTATCATTCTGCACACAACACATATCATACACATAGCACATATCGTTTTGCATATAGAACATAACATCTTTCATATCATTTATTCATATGCCATGAGACCTTGTAATCATGGACTTGACATTAAGACTTCCCAAAATAAGGGCTCAACATATGGGACATCAACTAGGGATCCTTCTTTAGAAAACACAGAGTCTGCTTCATTTATTGATACGTACTTCACTTTATTTCGTTCATAGGCTAGTGTGAACACCAGCTATACCTAGGATGTAGTTTAAGACTTTCATTGGGTTCGCTGTGCAATGATCAAGAATGACCTAGTGTCATTACTTAGGTCTATCTCAACTCTTGATTATCCTATCCTAACATCTTTGGTATCATTCATTTCATTATGTGCATCATTTGAGGCTGACTTCATCATTCATTGGGAACTTTAACTTTAACTGACATAGATCATGTGAGCATCATGAAATCCAGTGTATCCCCCACACCGAAAAGAGGTGGAATCACCGGTTAAAGTGACCCAAAACTTGCTAGCATAAATGGGAATTGAACCCTGCCAGATCCTTATATTGGCAGTATAGGTTCCAAGACTAGGAGATATAAGGAGACCTATACCCGGCATGCCAGAGAGTCTCATCTCATGAGAGTTACGTGAACCTCCGCCCTTCCCGAAAGAAGGCATCACCGCTCATAGCTAGCCTGTCGGTGCTCAGTATAAAGTTCCATTACATTCAACTCATACGTCATGGAAGCTGGCTTCTAGTATGAGGACATCATAGCTCAATATATGATTTCTCATCTCATAATTAGTATTAAGTATACATTATTCTCAATACTTTCATTAGAGTGTTCTTTGAGCTTGGTCTCTTCATTAACTTTATACTCTCATAGGTGAGTATGTTTTGGTAACATTTACTTAGGCTCATTTGAGATTGCTCTCATCTTTCACAAAAGCCTCTTATCATAATGTCACCACATTCATTAACATTAGCACATTTTCTCTTCATAATTACTCATCCCTTTTTACGTTAATGTTCATTTCGTCATATTCCAATGCACTTGGCCATTTGTGTGTTTTACACTCTTACTTAACCCTTCTAGGGTTACATCATTTTATCACATACATCATAGGCTCACTTACTTTTAAACGTATGTTAGACTTACGAGTCCAGACATACAAGCCATGAGGGTTCATTTATAGTTTGTTTAAGCGATTCATGTTTACCCAATATTATGTGGTACAAGACTTATGCATCTTGTAGATATGCCAAGATATTGATTCGATCTTTAGAGGCAACATTCATTAAATATTTACTTACGTATGACATATGTGTCAACACGGAATTCGGGCAAGGGAACCCGATTTCGAATCCCTTGGACAACACTTACATTTTTATTCATTTTAGTTTGATCCACTCGGCTTGAGGACCCAAGGTCGAGCCCCAACGCCTTCTCTTCATTTTCCCTTAATTTATTTATTTTTCATTGGTTTAGGACCAAGAGGATGTGGGATCGAACCCCCACAACCTCATTCTCTTTATTCTCTTTTTCCTTAAACCATTTTTGTTAGAAAGAGAGGGTTTGGGATCGAACCCCCACAACCCCTCTTTATTTTTCTACTTAATTTCCTTTATTCAGCCGATATGTCGTGGGTTCGATACCCACATGCATCAACTTTTATTTTTCTTTAAATTCTTCCTTAAGTCTGACCGAGAGGTTTTGGGTCCAAACCCCACACCTCTCATTTTTATTTTTCATTATCTTTTTCATGTTTTGGTCCAGGCACACGGGTTCGAATCCCACATGCCACATTCTTTTTCTATCACTTTATTTCTATGATTTTATCATGGTGAAGTTACGGGTTCGATTCTCAGTGAACTCACTAAATCTTAATTCATTTTACATAGCATGATACACCACTTAGCTTGACTGAAACTTATCAACAAGATGTTGGAAATTTTGTACGTTTTTCAGCTCATTTTCAGCAGCGTTTACATGTTAGTTTTTAGGGTAATTCATGGATCATTTAATACATCTTTAGGTGCATTTTCATGGATTCATTTAGCTAATAATTTCCATTAAAATCAGCCACATTATACTTCATATGAACATCACGATTTATACAAGTTTGTGCACGTAAAAATACAACCATAACATGTCATTTTTGAACTTCAAACGAAGAGTATATGTCATGGCTACACATTGCACACACATAAACACATAATTTCGAACAACATGCTTAACATTCACATAACTCCGAACATACATACATGAACGTTATCAGCACAAAAACACATTACATCCCTAATTTCTACCAACAAACATACCCAACCTACAAATTGATGGGAGCTAGTGACAGGGACATGCAACGGGTAACAACCCTAGTTTTCGGAATAGATTCATCTGAGTCCTAAGGGTATCTTGGGAAAGGGACCAAGAGTAAGAAAACCCATACCTTATTTTGATGTTCAAACCTTGAAATTTCTGCCCAAAGACCCTCCACCAATTCACGTCCACCAACAAATCTCAGACCTTACCCGACTAGAAATTTTGTTAACTTTTCAATAATTAGATTAGCTTGTTCCTTTGTATTTTTAAGTTCTTCATGTGTGAAGAACTTTTGTTTTGTTTTATGTTTTGTAAAGAGAGAAAACGTGAAGTTGAGAGAGAGGCAGACATGATAGATAGATAGATAGGCGTGAAAGAGAGAAGTGTGAGGTAGTGTCCCCTTAGAAACAGGACTTGTTGGCAAGACTTAGTCAAATTAATTAATAATTAATAATAAAAATAAAATTTGATTTTCCCTTTTTTTAAAAATCAGACATTAATTATTAATTTATTAGATTAATCTACCAATTTAAATAAAACAAATTAAATTATTGCTCCCACCTAGGTTCGAATCTGGATGGAGCAAGATTTTGCTTAAAGGGAAATTTCGGCCCTCTTTACCCAAAATGCCCCTCCACCTTATTGATTAAATAAATAATTACATATTTAGGGTAATTACGATACTACCCTTATCCTGGAAAAAGATCACTTCACCCCTAGACCCTCCAAACTTAAGGTTTTCCTTGGTTAAGTTCGGTAAAGACTCATCCGAGTAAATCTTCATATTCGGGAGCCCTACATGGCAGGACCCAACCTTTCCTAGCTCCACTAACTTCCCAAGTTATATGGCTTGGCATTTGAAAGGGTTTATAGGTCTAGTTCTACGCGCATCATTTTATGTGAACCTGGTCTAATCTTAGGCATTCTAGACACATTAAGCATTACTTAGCATATCTATTTTTAGGGTTGTTACGACACCACTACTCATGACCCTCATTAAGTACACAAGTGCAATGACTAAGAAAAACCCCATAACCTTACTCAATCAAGTAAACACACCAAGAACCATAAAGAATGTCCAACTTCACATAACATACCATTAAGAGTACATATCATCATACTTTAACAATAGAGACCAAACACATGTACATAAGGGAAAGCAATCATCATATAGTATCATCAACATGTAAGATCATCATACACATAACATTTACATTTAAAAACATTTACATATATAAGAACGTTATTCTAATACTTCCCTCAAGGCTAACTAGTGCAATCTATAGGTAAAATCCCATACCCCTACCTAGACTAAGCTAAACCCCTTAGGTTATCCTAGTTAGGGATCATTCATTTAGTTCATTTTACCTGTTGGGAACGTCTTGCCTTAACCGTTACATAGGCCACATGAGCTAATTTGGAATCCCATTTCATGAAACTCTACACCGAAGGAAGGCGGATTACTTGCCAAAGTAGTACCAAAACATGAAAATAGCATCTAGGTGGATCCACTAGCTAATATTCCTACGGAGGCAACATAGTTCAAGAACTAGGAGATATAGTTGGGACCCTCTTTATGATACATGCATTATAGTCTCCAATCTCATGAGTACATTAGTGATCCCACTTTCCTATGCCGGAAGGGACACTCCCCATTCTAGTTCACTTGGTGCTAAGCTAGAGTCCCTTTTGAAATGTCTTTAATACATTTATTAATCATCATATCTTATGTAGGTCATAGGGTCTACCCTTATATAATCATCATCATCATAGCTCAATAAGAATTGCATGAGTGTTGTCCTTCCATTACAATTCGTACATGTGAAGTTAGCACATTTACATAGTCACATCATAATAAGGCACATTGGTATGTTATCACCATCCTTATAACATTTACATCGTAGCCAACAAATCACAATCCATAGTTCAAGACATTTCAATTAACCATCATACCAACCCTATGTCATGACCGGGGTCTAGAGCCAGACGAGATCGGCATCGTTGACCTCTAAGTGGTCGTAGACAAGCCTACTTACCTCATTCTTACTTTGTCTAGGTTAATTTAGCGGAAAATTTGAAACTTTTTTTTTCTTAAAATACATACTAATCATTCTATTAGATTCATAATTTTTCACCATCAACCATATAACATTAAGATCATCAAATGAAAGAAATAGTTTAATATAGAAGTAAATATATACTTGCCAAAATGGCACCAATACAATGTCTGAAGAAAAGCGGAAAGAAACGCTAGTGGAACATACTCCACTACCTCAATCCTATAACTAAGCTAGAATATAATGGTCAAGCATCCTCGAAAGCATGAGAGCCTACCAAGTCCGGATGAATGCTCCACGTCTGGATAGTTTCAGCGTCAACCTGTAGCTCTAGCGTCCACTTGTGCGAGCACCTAAAATTGTAGAGTTGTTTGGGATTAGTACACACTTGTACTAAGTATGGGTATATGCAAGCACACACCAAGGACATGCATGATTAAGAACAACTCTTTTCTAACAACATGATTATTGAAAGTCAAATCAGTGGACTTGCCAAATTGGGATTAGGAAAGTTAGTGAGCTTTCAAAATATGGATTAGGAAAGTGAGTGACAAAGTCATGCCATGAGAGTACATGCAGCATCATACATATCATATTGCACACAACACATAACATCATAAAGATAACACATAACATTTTTCATATCGTTCGTTCACATGACATGAGACGTTGGAATCATGGACTTGACATAAAGACTTCCCAAAAATGAGGGCTCAACATATAGGACCTCAACCAGGGAGCATTCTTTAGCAGACACAGAGTCTGTTTCATTCATTCATACGTACTTCATTTCATTTCATTCATAGGCTAGTGTAAACACCAGCTATACCTAGGATGTAGTTTAAAACTTTCAT
The DNA here is from genome assembly GCF_001406875.1 of Solanum pennellii. Classification (NCBI taxonomy): domain Eukaryota; kingdom Viridiplantae; phylum Streptophyta; class Magnoliopsida; order Solanales; family Solanaceae; genus Solanum; species Solanum pennellii. The sequence goes on from NC_028640.1 coordinate 40,189,279, forward strand.
CGGGTTCGCTATGCAATGATCAATAATGATCTAGTGTCATTACTTAAGTCTAGATCACCTCTTAATAATCCTATCCTAACACCTTTGGTATCATTCATTTAATTATGTGCATCATTTGAGGCTGGCCTCATTCATTCATGGGGAACTTTAACTTTAACTGACATAGATCATGTGAGCATCATGAAATCCAGTATCATGAAACCTCACATCGAAAAGAGGTGGAATCACTGGCCAAAGTGACCGAAAACATGCTAGCGTACATGGGAATTGAACCCCACCACATCTCTATATTGGCAGTATAGGTGCAAGACTAGGAGATATAAGGAGACCTGTACCCGGCATGCCGGACAGTCTCATCTCATGAGAGTTAAGTGAACCTCCGCCCTTCCTGAAAGAAGGTATCACCGCTCATAGCTAGTCTATCGGTGCTCAATATGAAGTTCCATTACATTTAACTCATACGTCATGAAAGCTGGCTTCTAGTATGAGGACATCATAGCTCAATAGATGATTTGTCATCTCATTATAAGTATTAAGTGTGTTAATCTCAATACTTTGATTAGAGTGTTCATAGAGACTGGTCTCTTCATTAACTTTACACTCTCATAGGTGAGTACATTTTGATAACATTTACTTAGGCTCATTTGAGATTGCTCTCATCTTTTACATTAGCCTCATATCATGTTGTCACCACATTCATTAACATTAGCACATTTGCTCTTCATAATTACTCACCCCATTTTACGTGAATGTTCATTTCATCATATGCCAATGCACTTGGCCATTTAGTGTGTTTCACATTCTTTCTTAACCCTTCTAGGGTTTCATCATTTCATTGTTCATTTCATCATTTCTTTATTCATTTCGTCAGTTCATTGTTCATTTCATCATACACCAATGAACTTGGACATTTAGTGTGTTTCACACTCTTACTTAATCCTTTTAGGTTACATCATTTCATCACATACATCTTAGGTTCACTTACTTTTAACCGTAAGCTAGACTAATGAGTCTATACATACTAGCCATGGGGCTTCGTTCATAGTTTGTCTACGTGATTCATATTTACTCAAGATTATGTGGTACAAGACTGATGCACCTTGTAGATATGCCAATATATTGATTTCGATCTTTAGAGGCAGCATTCATTAAATATTTACTTACGTATGACTTATGTGTCAATACGGAATTGGGCAAGGGAACCCGATTTCGAATCCCTTGGACCCCACTTAATCTTATTTTAAACTTGATAATCACATTTTTCAGATTTGGGGGACCCAATTTCGATCCCCATCAACACCATAATACTTCCTCTATTTTTCTCCTCTCCTTTTTCGTTTAAGTCAAGGAGGTTGTGAGTTCAACCCCCCACAAGCTCATTATTTTTATTTTAATTAATCTCTTAACTTTCTCACCTATACAAGAGGTTGTGGGTTCATTCCCCACTCTCCACATTTTTTTCTCCTTTATTTATCTCCTAACTCTCTCATCCGTTCAAGAGGTTGTGGGTTCAATCCCCACTCAGCACATCTATTTTTCCTTGCATTTTACTCAAAATTTTTGTATGAAATTTTCATTTAGTGATGTCATGGGTTCAATCCCCAATGACCTCACATTTAGTCTCTTCCAATTCATTTTTGTCTTAATCTTTTGTTGATTTTTTTGTGGCTTTCATGTAATGATGTCTTGGGTTCAATGCTTAGTGATCTCACTTAATTTACATTCATTTTTCATTGCATTTTGTACCATTTTGTTTGGCCGAACAAAAAACTACCAATTGCTGGAAATTTGTTCACTATTTTCAGCTTCTTTTATCATCATTCATACGTTAATTTTTAAGGCATTTCGTGGATCATTTGGTGCATCTTTAGGTGTAATATTTTTATGATTATATTCAGCCAAGAATTACCATTTCATCCAGAAAGATTACACCACTTTTACACCTCATGATTTACACAAACATTCGCACATAAAATTCAACCATAAAAACATATCATTTTTCATATACTTTCGGTTGACATAAATTAACATGCTTATGATTCCAAACACATAATCAACAACACATTATCACGAAAATAAAACTTCATACTTAAAATACCAGCAAACATACCAACAACATGATCTCTAACCTATCTCAAATTGAGATCAAAGAGATACTAGGGACAATGAGTTCGACAAGAACGGGAACAACCCTAGTTTTCGAGTAGATTCATCTGAGCCTTAAGGGTCTCTTGGGAAAGGGACCAAGAGTAATAAAACCCATACCTTTTTGAATTTAAAATCTTGACTTGCGGCCCAAAAACATTACCCAGGAACACCTCTAAGCCTCCTCAATATCAACTCCACTCGAATGACAACCTCACTTAGCCTAGTGTACAATTAACATTTGTTTTCTTGTGATTTCGTGTGAGTTCTTCAAGGGTGAAGAACTTGGTTTATTTTTCTGCTTTTGTATAATATTTTGGCAGAGAAAAAAACGTGAGAAAAATAAGAGAGATTGAGCGTGAGCGTGGAGAAATAAACGTGAGAGAGTGGGAGTTGTAGGAGGCTTAGGAGTCTAGTTTAGGACTTAGTCAATAAGGTTTTGTTTATTTAATAAAAATCTGATTTTCATTTTATTTTAAATCATATAATGGATAATAATTATTAATTAATTACATTAATTCAATAGCTTAAATAAAAATCACTTTAATTCATTGCTTCCACCTAGGTTCGAACCCGGGTGGAGCAAGATTTCACTTCAAGAGCCCAATTTCAGCCCTCTCTCCCCAAAATACCCCTCCACCCTATTAATTAAATAATTTATTGTATATTTAGGGTAATTATGATACTACCCTCAGCCTCGAAAAATACCATTTTACACCTAGACCCTCCAAACCTCAGATTTTCCCTTTTTAAGTCCGGTAAAGACTTCTTCAAGTAACTCTTCGTATTCGAGAGCCCTAGATGGTTGTACCAAACCTTTCCAAGCTCAACTAAATCCCCAAGTTAGTTGGCTTGGATGTAGCAAGGGTTTCGAGGTCTGATTTACGCGCATCAATCCATGTGAACCCTGGTCTAATCATAGGCATTCTTGACACATTAAGCATTTCTTATCTTATCCATTTAAGGGTTGTTACATTATTCCCCCCTTAGTAACATTCTTCCCCGAATGACACTACTCTTTATCTAACAATAAGTAAGTCATCTATAGAACATACACATGCATAGGTAATCCAATACTCCTCATTGGTGAATATCTAATTCACATATTAACATGATGGTGCACATCCTTGAAACCTACTAGTAGTTTCATATTAATAGACTAAGGAACTCTTTCCTAAATAGTCTCATCAAAGCATACAACATAAGTAAACATATAAATCATACAAATCAGTAACCAACATGATGTATCAAACATATTTACCTCATACTAGTGCATACACACCATACACAGTCAAATACTTGAAGGACTAATTAAAGCTACTCACCCGAGACTTCACTTGAGGTGCCTTCCCCAGCATCCGCAGACATTAGTGCGAAGAATCGTTGCCTCCTTGGAGCCTCTTCACTTGGACCATTAGACTGAACTCTCTCCTTCACTTGTTCTTGACTTCTCCTAATCGGACAATCCTTCACCATGTGACACGGTTTGACACGACTGTAACAAGCGGTAATGCCCATGATACACTCTCCTCATGTAGTTTGCCATACTTCTTGCAAGGTGGTCTCTCCTGAGTTTTAAAGTTTTACAAACTTCAGGGAGTAATCCCTGACTGACATTGAGCCCTGCTTAAGGGTGATAAATTCCTCAACCCTAGCCTTCTTCATTTATATGGGAAATAACCGCTCCAGAAAAGCCATCTTGAAAAGATCCCAAGTAATAGGACGTCTGTCTAAGGCGTTGCTATCTTGCGACACTTTATACCAGGATTGAGCTACATCCCTTAGCTGGTAGGATGCCGACTCAGACTTCTCCACATCAATAAAACCCAATAGCCTGAGCTTGTAAAGTGCTAGCTTGGGCCATCTGTACCAACATTGTCCTTACTTCTCCATTGTCAACCCAACTGGGTTAACATGCATCTCTATTCTAGCAGCTGGAGCCTAGGAAGGAACCTGAATTACCCCAACAGCTGCTCCTCCAATCTCTCCCCCTGCTTTTATCCTTGTATTCATCTTTTGGAAACTTTAAGAGATGATGTTAGATACGCTCTTAACACCATGAAATCCGACATTAGAGAAGGCACGATAAGATTAGAAGAAGGGAAATTTTTTCTATGTATCATGGAGTCTGTAATCCAGGATAATGGTGCACTTCACTACCATGACTTAGAAACTACTCAATGTGGTTGATGTGAACTTATTATCCTCGGAATTTAACCTAGAGCTCTGATACCAACTTTGTCACGACCGGAGTCTAGACCCCAGACGAGACCGGCGTCGTTGACCTCTCAAAGGCCGCAGACAATCCTACTTACGTCATTCTTACTTCGTCTAGGTTAATTTTAGCGGAAAATTTGAAACTTTTTGTTTCTTAACATACATACTAATCATTCTAAGATTCATAATTTTTCACCATCAACTATCTAACATTAAGATCATCAAATGAAAGAAATAGTTTAATATAAAATTAAATGTATACTTGCCAAAATGGCACCAATACAATGTCTGAACAAAAGCGGAAAGAAAAGCTAGTGGAACATACTCCACTAGCTCAATCCTATACAAAATTAAAATATAATGGGCAAGCATACTCGAAAGCATGAGGGCCTGCCAAGTCCGGATGAATGCTTCACGTCCGGATAGTTTCAGCGTCAACCTGTACCTCTAGCATCCACATGTGCCTAAACCTAAAATTGTAGAGTTATGTGGGATTAGTACACACTTGTACTAAGCATAGGTATATAAAAGCACACACCAAGGACATGCATGATTAAGAACAACTCTTTCCCAACTACATGATTATTGAAAGTCAAATCAGTGGACTTGCCAAATTAGGATTAGGAAAGTTAGTGAGCTTTCAAGATATGTATTAGGAAGGTGAGTGAACTTTCCTAATTTGGATTATCAAAGTCATGACATGAGAGTAACATGAATCATCATACTTATAATATTGCACACAACACATAACATCTTGCACATAGCATATAACATATTGCATATAGCACATAACATTTTCATATAATTCGTTCATACTCCATGAGACCTTTGAATCATGAACTTGACATCAAGACTTCCCAAAAATTAGGGCTCAACATATGGCTCAACTAGGGAGCCTTCTTTAGCAAACACAGAGTTTGCTTCATTCATTCATACGTACTTCATTTCATTTAATTCATAGTCTAGTGTGAACAGCTATACCTAGGATGTAGTTTAAGACTTTCATCGGGTTAGCTGTGCAATGATCAAGAATGACCTAGTGCCATTACTGAAGTCTATCTCACCTCTTAATTATCCTATCCTAACACCTTTGGTATCATTCATTTCATTATGTGCATCATTTGAGGCTGGCCTCATTTATTCATGGGGAACTTTAAATTTAATCGACATAGATCATGCGTGCATCATGAAATCCAGCGTCATGAAACCTCACACCGAAAAGAGGTGGAATCACCGGCAAAAGTGACCGAAAACATACGAGCGTACATGGGAATTGAACCCCGCCAGATCCCTATATTGGAAGTATAGGTTTGAAGACTAGGAGATATAAGGAGACCCATACCAGGCATGCCGGACAGTCTCATCTCATGAGAGTTTAGTGAACCTCCGCCCTTCCCGAAATAAGGTATCACCGCTCATAGCTTGTCTATCAGTGCTCAGTATAAAGTTCCGTTACATTCAACTCATACGTCATGGAAGCTGGCTTCTAGTATGAGGACATCATAGCTCAATAGATGATTTGTCATCTCATCATAAGTATTAAGTCTGTTAATATCAATACTTTCATTATAGTGTTCATAGAGACTGGTCTCTTTATTAATTTTACATTCTCATAGGTGAGTACGTTTTGGTAACATTTACTTAGGCTCATTTGAGATTGCTCTCATCTTATACATTAGACTCATATCATGTTGTCACCACATTCATTAACATTAGCACATTTTCTCTTCATAATTACTCACCCCATTTTACGTGAATGTTCATTTCATCATATGCCAAAGCATTTGTCCATTTAGTGTGTTTCACACTCGTACTTAACCCTTCTAGGGTTTCAATATTTCATGTCATTTCATCATTTCTTTATTCATAGCATCAGTTCATTGTTCATTTCATCATAAGCCAATGCACTTGGCCATTTTGTATGTTTAACACTCTTACTTAACCCTTTTAGGGTTACATCATTTCATCACATACATCTTAGGTTCACTTACTTTTAAACGTATGCTAGACTTATGAGTCTATACATACAAGCCATGGGGATTCGTTCATAGTTTGTCTAAGTGATTCATATTACCCAATATTATGTGGTACAAGACTTAAACATCTTGTAGATATGCCAAGATATCGATTTCGATCTTTAGAGGCAGCATTCATTAAATATTTACTTACCTATGACTATATGTCAATACGGAATTGGGATCATACCAACAATATTATATCTAACCTATCTCATATTGATATAAGGAATACTAGGAACAAGGAGTTCGACAAGAACGGGAACAACCCTAATTTTCGAGTAGATTCATATGAGCGTTAAGGGTCTCTTGGGAAAGGGACCAAGAGTAAGAAAACCCATATTATTTTGACGTTAAAATCTTGACTTTCTGCACAAAAGCTTCACCCAAGAACACCTCTAAGCCTCCTGAATATCAACTCCACTCGAATGACAACCTCAGTTAGCCTAGTGTACGATTAACGTTTGTTTTCTTGTGATTTCGTGTGAGTTCTTCAAGGGTGAATAACTTGGTTTATTTTTATGCTTTTGTATAATATTTTGGCAGAGAAAAAAACGTGAGAAATAATAAGAGAGATTGAGCATGAGAGTGGAGAGATAAACGTGAGAGAGTGGGAGTTGTAGGAGGCTTAGGAGTCTAGTTTTAGGACTTAGTAAATAAGGTTTTGTTTATTTAATAAAAATCTGATTTTCATTTTATTTTGAATCAGATAATGGATAATAATTATTAATTAATTACATTCATTCAATAGCTTAAATAAAAAATCACTTTAATTCAGTGCTTCCACCTAGGTTCGAACCCAGGTGGAGCAAGATTTCACTTCAAGAGCCCAATTTCAGCCCTATCTCCCCAAAATACCCCTCCACATTATAAATTAAATAATTTATTGTATATTTAGGGTAATATGATACTACCCTTAGCCTCGAAAAAGACCATTTTACCCCTAAACCCTCCAAACCTCAGATTTTCCCTTTTTAAGTCCGGTAAAGACTCCTTCAAGTAAATCTTCATATTCGAGAGCCCTACATGGTTGTACCCAACCTTTCCAAGCTCAAATAAATCCCCAAGTTAGTTGTATTGGATGTAGCAAGTGTTCCGAGGTCTGGTTTACGCGCATTAATCCAGGTGAACCCTGGTCTAATCATAGGCATTCTTGACACATTAAGCATTTCTTATCTTATCCATTTTTAGGGTTGTTACACCTTATCAATATTAATATAATGTATACTTCAATACAACATCATCACTTAATCACATGTAATCATATTTGAAGTAAAAAATAAAGATCATAAGACTTACTCAATCTCCTTCACAGTGCCATCATCAAGGTCTTACCATCAACCATACAATTCAACCCAACAATGGCATAATATCGTCACGTAATAGTAACCAACTTAATAATGAAGTCAATTGAATCACTATACAACAGTTCAACACTAGTTCATAGCCTAGAATTTGAGACTTAGATGAACTTTATAAACTACTTCACAACCTAGGTCAATTACTCAAGAACTAGAATAATTGGATTAAATTATATCACAATATACTAATAAATTAGCATGATAGCAATATATGGTATTAATTAACACACTAACCAAACCAATTGAGTCAATACTTATACAATTCAATTCAAGATCACAACCTAGAGTTAAGGGAGAAAGGTCATCTTCCGCAAACTAGGTCAAAGCGTAAAGAATTAGTGTAATGTAACCATAATGCATGTTAGTATACTAAATAATAACCAAAAGGAATAATAAACAAATCAATTCACAAAATCAATTTAGTATTGGAAGTAAACCCACTTGAATTTCATACTTTTAAATCAATTTGGAGGAGCCTTTTGAGGAAAGAGATCCCAAAGGTGGAAGGAATCCCATACCTTACTAAGTGATGAAGTTTGATGGAGAAAATTGATCCTTATCATCCCTATAACCCAAATTTTTCTTGGTCTTCAATGGGGTTTATTTGGGAGAGAAAGAAGAGAGAAGAAAGAGCAATTTGGGTTTGGGAAATTATGAGGGTTAGGTTAGTTTAATCAGGTTTGGGTCTTTATAAGGTCATTAAGTAACTTAATTAGAACTCCCTTAACCCCTATATAATTATATAAACACCTAATTAATTAATATGACTAACTTAAAAACGTGCAGCAAAACAGTGCCTTGACAAATGACACCACGACCAACGACCCGTTTGTCAAACGACGGGCACTGTTCACTTCTGTCCAGTGCAGTCGTCGTTTCAGTAAGGGAGTGGTCCATAAGGACCATCATCCAAAATGCTTTTCGGTCAGATAGTGGTCCAAAAGGACCATCATAAAAAATGTCTAAGTGTTGGTAGACGGAGGCATCGACGCCCTATCGCCTGCACACGTAGGTAGACACTGCCTCTTGGCAGCTTTTAGCCACCTTTGCATGGGTTCTCCTCAAGGGCCCTTAGTGTGTCCTTGGGGAGTCGTACCCGGATGTTTCTACTATAAACTATCTCTAATACGTGTTAGACAGCTTACCACCGAATTTCATCATTTTTCGACTCCTAAAACTTAGTGAAATAGGATAAGGCACACTAGCACCTCTTGAACTAGTTTCCAGCGTCATCGACGTTCCTTGATGTTTTGATTCTAAAAATTCCTTAATGACTCAAATACATTATAATTGACTTAAAAACAGTGTTACAACTATTAGAATCTCATTTTAGTCTCTAGAGTTTGCTTTAGACTTCCGGAGTATTACATTATCCCCCCCTTAGGAACATTCATCCCCGAATGACACTAAAATTCTTTAAAAGGAAGGAATAGACTCAAGACTAGCAGTCCAACCAAAAAAAACATATCAAAACATGAGTTACAATCAAAATCAACATAACTACATGGTCTTTTACACAATGCAACTCAAAACATCCTATTCATATCATAAGAGTTCAACATTTATTTCTTGCTTATTCATTATGCCAAGGCTTTCTTCAACACATATCAACATGCTCAATACAATTCATGATGGAACAATATATCAAGATGCACATAATAAACCCAAAACAAGTAAAAAGAAAAATTTTCATTTTTAGGCATAAACTTCACGGTAATTCACTGTAACATGCACCTTTTTTGAAAAACTTCACCAAAAATAAAGGAATTTCAAATAAACTAATGATTTTCAGTATAATTAGAACTAACGAACCTTAGTTATCAATTAGATGAGCGTAATGAGACTTTACGTCAACCGCGACCTCCCATGTTGCACCCTCAACTAGGCAATTCTTCCATAACACCTTTACGGAAGCCACCTCTTTGTTCCTTAACTTCTTTATTTGCCTATCAAGGATTTGAACCAGAACCTCCTCATATGAGAGGTTCTCTCAAACACCTAGACCTTAAATAGGAATAATGGACCCGGGATCACCAATACACTTTTTAAGCATGGAAACATGGAACACCGGATGAATCAAAGCCAATTCATTAGGCAATTTTAACTCATATGCAACCTTACCAATCTTTTGCAAGATTTCATAGGGACCCACATAACGAGGACCTAAATTCTATTTATTGCCAAATCTCACCACCCCTTTCATAGGAGAAATTTTTAGATATACTTTGTCACCTTTATTCAAACTCTAATTCTCTTCTCCTATGGTCGACATAAGACTTTGGCCGGCTATATGCTGTTTTCAAGGGATTCTTTATAATATGAACCTTCTCCAAAGTCTTATAAATCAAATCGGAACCCAAAAGTGAAGACTCACCCACTTCAAACCATCCAAGTGAAGATATATATCTCCCACCATACAATGCTTCGTAAGGATCCATAGATATAGATGAGTGGTAACTGTCGTTTTAAGCAAACTCAACAGAAGAAAAGTGTTTATCCCAATTTCTCTTGAAGTCAAATATACAAGCTCTAAGAATATACTCAGGGGTTTGAATACTACGCTCTACTTTGCCATCTGTTTGGGGATGAAAAGCTGTGCTTAGCTTCACTTTGGTACCCAACCCTTTTTGGAATGACCTCCAAAACCTAGATGTGAGTTGTTAACCCCTATTTGATATGATGGATAACGGAATACCATGGTCACACACAATCTCTTCTATGATGATCCTTGCAGAATCCTACGCCGAGTAAGTGTCTTGATGTAAATAAAATGAGTGAATTTGGTCAGCCTAACCACAATTACCCATAAAGAGTCCTATTTCTTTTGTTTCTGAGGTAATCCTACCACAAAATCCATATTAATGTCTTCCCACTCCCAAGTAGGAACTTGAATTTCTTGAAGTAAACCACCCGACTTTTGCTGTTCCACTTTCACTTGTTTGCAATTTGGACATTTTGCAACAAATTCCACTATATCCTTCTTCAAGAATTCCCACCAAAATACTTCCCTAAAGTCATGATACATCTTTATAGAACCCGGATGAATGGAGTAACGGGACCTATGAGCTTATTCAAGAATCCACTTCCTCAAACCATCTACATTAAGAACATACAACCTTCCTTGATACCTTAAGACACCATCCCCCCCCCCCCAAGGATAATGACTCATTATGCTTACCAAGAATCGATTACTTCAATCAGTAAATGGTTTATCAAGGTGTTGTTTGGACTTCACCTCAATTACAAAAGATGACTCGGAGTTATGAGGGAACATAAAACCACCATTTGGATAATCTTCTTTTCTAGCACCCAATCTAGACAACCTATGAACATCTTTCACTAGGTCTTTCTTAGCTTCACTACATAAGACACACTACCCATGGTCATACGACTTAGAGCATCCGCAACCAGATTGTCCTTGCCGGAGTGATAGAGAACAATTATGTTGTAATCTTTTATCAACTCCAACCACCTTCTTTGTCAGAGATTCAACTTATTTTGAGGAAACATATATTGTGGACTCTTGGGTCGGTATAAACATCCACATGGACAACGTACAAATAATGCCTCAATTTTTCAAGGCAAATACAACGGCCACTAACTCAAATTCATGAGTTGGATAATTCTTCTCATGCACCTTAAGTTTTCTAGAGGCATAGGATACTACTTTCCCATGTCGCATAAGCACACACCCTAAGCCCACTTGAGATTCATCATAATATACAATGAAGAACTTGGTACCCTCTGGTAAAGTCAACACCGGAGCGGATATAAGCCTATCTTTCAAGATTTGGAAGCTTCTCTCACATGCCTCCGACCACTCAAATTTCACACTCTTTTGAGTCAAAATAGTCAAGGGAGACGCAATGTACACAAAACCATCCATAAACCTCCCATAATAACCCGTTAGACCCAAGAAACTCCTAATGTCAGTCGGAGTAAATGGCCTAGGCAAACTTTTCACTGCCTCAGTTTTCCTTGGATCAACCTCAAATCCCTCACTAGAGATGATATGACCAAAAAACGCCACCGACCTCAACCAAAACTCACATTTGCTATACTTTCCTTAAGTACTTGTAACACCACCCACAAGTGATCCATGTGTTCACCCTCATTTTTCGAATATACCAAGATATTGTCAATGAAGGCAAATAAAACTGAATCTAGGTAACTGTGAAACACCCTATTCATGAGATCCATAAATGCCTATGGGTCATTAGTGAGACCAAAGGACATCACCAAGAAATCATAGTGACCATATCTAGTCCGAAATGCCATTTTTGGTATATCCTCGCCTCTCAGCCTAATTTTGTGATACATAATCTCAAGTCAATTTTAGAAAAGTAACTTGCCCCTTGGAGTTGATCAAATAAGTTGTCAATCCAAGGGAGAGGATACTTGTTCTTAATAGTTACTTTGTTGAGTTGGAGATAATCGATGCACATTCTAAGGGACCCATTCTTCTTGTTCACAAACAAAACTGGAGCACCCCATGGAGAAATACTTTGTCTAATGAAGCCTTTGTCTAGTAAATCTTTGAGTTTAGCCTTCAACTCTTTCAATTCGGCCGGAGCCATCCGATAAGGAGGAATTGAAATGGGATAAATATCCGGTAGCAAGTCAATACCAAAATCATAAACAAATCAATTCACAAGATCAATTTCGTATTGGAAGTAAACCCACTTGAATTTCATACTTTTGAAATAAATTTGGAGGAGCCCTTTTTGGGAAAGAGATCTTAAAGGTGAAAGGAATTCCATACTTTACTAATTGATGAAATTTGATGGAGAAACTTGATACTCAGCAGCCATAGAACCCACCTTTTTTCTTTGTTTTCAATGGGATTTCTTTGGGAGAGAGAAAGAAGAAAGAAGGAAGAGCAATTTGGGTTTGGGAAATTATGAGGGTTAGGTTAGCTTAATTAGGTTAGGGTCTTTATATAGGTAATAAAATAACTTAATTAGACCTAACCCCTAAATAATTATAACAACCTAATTAATTAAATTTACGTACTTAAAAACGTGCAGCAAAATAGTGCCTTGACAGATGACACCACGACCAATGGCCCGTTTGTCAAATGATGGGCAGTGTTCACTTCCGTCCTATGTAGTCGTCATTTTAATCAGAGAATTGTCAAAAAGGACCATAATCCAAAATGGCTAAGTGTTAGTAGACCGAGGCATCAATGCCCTATTGATCCAACGACGTCTCGTCGCTTGCACACGTTGGTAGACATTGCCTCTTGACAACTTTTAGCCACCTTTGCAAAGGTCCTCCTCAAGGGACCTTGGTTGGTCCTTGGGGATTCGTACCCAAAAGTTTCAACTATAAAGTATCTCTAATACGTGTTAGACACCTTACCACAAAATTTCATCATTTTTTGACTCCTAAAACTTATTCAAATAGGCTAAGACACTCTACCACCTCTTGAACTTATTTTCGAACATCATGGACGTTCCTTGATGTTTTGATTCTACAAATTCCTAAATGACTCAAATAAATTATAATTGAACTAAAAACAATGTTACAACTCTTAGAGTCTCATGTTAGGCTCTAGATTAGGCTTTAAACTTTTAGAGTATTACACAATGTCATGAAAATGGTGTTTATGTGAAAGATGTGCTCACATATACTCTCACACACACACACTTTGAATGAATTAATGTACTTAATGAATGTAAATGGGGGATTTGGGTTAAACACTCTTTGTGAGTTGAGATGCAGTGTTTAGTAGCCAGCTCCCGATTCCCAAGAGCTTTTGAAGATAGGTTGGAGGTTGAATACCCTTCGTGAGTTGAGATGTTGTTTTTAAATGTAACCTCTAGGGATAAGTACCTTTTGTAAGTTGATATATGGTGATAATTAGCTATCCCTTGACCTATAATTAAAGAATTTTTAAGACTCCATGGGGGAGTTATGCTTAGCACCGAGAAGATTTGAATAAGGGGTGGTTACACTTCATGAGTAGAGATATTGTACCCAATGTACCTCTTGAGATGAGTACTCCTCGTTAGTAGAGAATGAGTTACTTAGAAGAAATCTCCTCATCCCTTAACTATGCGCCCACATAGGAGTAGCTAAGGGAGAATCCATGTTAAGGCTAAAGAATGACCCTACCTTAGGCAAGTAGGGATCCCTCATACGGTAGGGGTTAATACCGGGATTCCATGTCTAGCTCTCATGGTCTATGTCGGTTAAAGCTAGAGCCCACAAAAGAATGTAATGAACTAAGTCTTCTAGAAGGGCGTACTACTTAGTGTGGGTGGTGGTATGGGACACTATTCAAGAAGGGTGTACTACTTAGTATGGGTGGTGGTATGGGACACTACCTATCCATCGCACAAGTAGGCATTTGGAGGGAGTCTTGGTGTGTCCTTATGTGAAAATTAATTAATAGGTCATTATGTGATCAAAATGAAGCAATGTAACTTTATGTCTAATGAAAGTGAAGTATGTTGATGTTATGTTTAAGATTATGAAGTACGATGATTTATGTGTAAGATTTTGTAAATGATGAATGTGAATTTTCCTAGTTTAAGGGAATCCTCAAGGAGCACTAAGGTGGATGTAGTATTATGGGATGATACCTTCACATTGCACTAAGTGTAACTTGAGGGTTGTCTTGTAGGATGGTCCTTATGTGAAGTGCTTAAATGCAAGTAAGTTCCTCTAGTGTCTTTGATAATGAATATTGGCTTGTTAAGAGTGATTAAGTATGCCTATATTTGGTAGTCTTTGGAATCACTTAGGTCTGCATTGAAGAGGTTGTATGGGCGGTTTTTTGATGTCTAACCTTAAAGAGTTTTAGGATAACTTTGGATAGGGAAAGTTCAAGGGAAATGAGTTCATTGTAAGGCTTATATGAGTTCATTGTCAAATATAGACTTGTGTTAAAATTATGGGAGTTTTATCTTATGTGCTAAATGATGATTTGTATGTTGTTTTATTACTATATTCATGAAAGTTTTACTTAAATAGAATGAAAGCTTTATTCCAGCTAAAACGTCCCCTTTATCATGTGTTTTTACATAATGTCATACTTAGTACAATGTTTGTACTAAACCCATACTTTTTCTATACTCTATAAGTATAGGTTGAAGCCAAGTAAAGGTTCCTAGAAGGCAAAGCTTGGGAAGTTGACTCTCTCAAGACTCGGTATGTCCTCATATATTCGAAGACATAGTTAATGTTTCTTTAGTTTATTCTTTATGACTTATTATGTATTTCTTTTAACCCTAAGATATTTAAGTTGTCTTTCAGTTGGCTTGTGACTATGAGACTTACTCCTTAATATTTTATAAAAATCTTATTATTATTATTCTTGTGAAATTTTTTAATTCTGCATTACTTTTTATGTCTTATATAATGAACGATAGCTAAGAGGATTATATAAGACCTCGGAAAAGTCAAGTATGACTTGCGACGACTCAAGAGTGCTCCTTTCTTCTATGGTGTACTTGCGGGTCGTTACATCCTTGAGTTGAGTTGTTCATGTGTATATTTCAGCGCAAACCCTATTTTGAGTTTTTTTTTGAAATTCTTTTAAAGCCAACATTTTTGTTTTAAACATAGTTTTTGAGAATGTAAAGAGGAGTTTGAGAGAGTTTTAAAATATGATTAGTATGTATGTCATCAATGTTTAAGTAGTATGGTATCTAGATATGCTATTAATGTTTATGCAGTATGACTCGAGTCATCAATGAAAATATCACATATGATATATATAATGAGAAAGAGTATTCAAGTATGAATTGACTAAGAGTATAAGGGAACTAAGTATTCCCAAAGGTATAAATTTTTGCATGGATAATAGAGAAACTGAATTATGAGTTCAAAGATATTTCAAGGGTAGTTACCTCTTTTAAAAGGATAGTTTGATCAATTATATCAAACACGAGGAAGAGTATGTTTTTAAAAATTGAGCATGATATATATTATTGGGAGTATTATTGAGCACCAATATGGGGATGGGTTTAGAAAACTCACATTGCTCATAAACTATGTCTGCCAACATAGCTACAAGATCATACTTTTTAGATAAATCCTAAGTGACTCCGGGTAGAGCTTAGTGGATCCACTTAGTTGAAGTGTCCTATATCCCGGTAAGGTATAAGATAGTTCCGGCAGCATTGCATCATCATCTAGCTCATAGTGATGGTTGTCAGTTAGATAGTCTCTCAATAGAGCTAAAGTATATTTTTATATATCACTTATAATGTTTAATTTAGAGATGAGGAGGTATTTTGTAAACCTTTAAATTGTTTAACTCCTTTATTAGTTTACATTCAACTTTAGTACATTGTTATCGATTGTAGTCCTTTCTTTAGGTTAATTGTTATTCAACTATATTACACACGTGTACATTCAATGTATTAATGTCATTTGACCTGCATCTTCTAATGATGCAGATACAAGTTTTTTGAATCCTCAACAAGAATCTGTTGATATAACTTCATCCGCTCGTCTGCTTATAAGTAAGACCTCCTTGCTTTCGTAGTACTCCAGTTTTTTAAGTTGTTAGTAGTAGTTCTTTTGAGGATCCGTTGGTCTTTTTCTGACACTCATATTTTGTAACACCTCAGATTCAAAAAAGGGAAGCCTAGTAAAACCTCATAAATCCTCGGTGCCATCTATGTAACACCCTAGAAATCAAACAAACTAAGCTAGATCCTAACTGTAAGCTAGTAGACTACATGGAGTTAAATGTAAGGATTAGTGTTCTAAAATAACCTTCCTAAGCTAGTACTAATGTTTTAGTACCTACATCAAGGCATGTACCCTGAAGGACCCCCCAAAGGTCCTTAAGGAGGACCAAGGGACTGCTAAAAAAACTATCGAAAACAACTTGACTCATGAAATAATAACCCAAATGTCGTGGATGCACTTACAGTCCATAGGTGGGGGTCATGATTCGAGGCTAGACCTCCCACCAAATCACTAAGTTCCAGTAGCATACCACGACCATGCATTACGGTCCATACACCACTCACTCCCCGTGGGTGGGGTATCATTAGTGGACCCTTAGGATGGGGCGTGAGCCCACCTACGATGTGTGGGTGGTGGGCATAGGTCCCCCCACCCCCTAAAGAAAAGCTTCTCGACCTTGGCCAAGGCTTAGCCAAAGCCATTAATTCCAAGAGTTATTATATTTGTGTAGGGTCATTTTAGTTCATTTGAATAGACCTAATAAGTACTTATAAGTCATTAAAATCCACTTCACACTTAATGACTAACAAGACTAAAAAATATAAAGTTTCTCCCCTCTCCAATATTTCTCTCTCTACGACTCCACTAGAGAGCAAGAACAAGGTCAAGTTTAGGGATTCAAGAAACAAACTTTCTTCTCCAATTTCTTGAGGAATTCATCCTAAATTACGGATGCTTTTCATATATGGATAGCTATTACCTATAAAGCCTTTCCAAACTTGGTTTTTAAGATTCCAATTCCCCTTAAAACCTAGGGTTTCAATCTATGTCATCGGTCTTTCTCCAAAACGTTCTCAATTGTTTAATTATGTTTTGTTATGGTTGATTATGTTGATTTATGATTGTAATGGGGTATTGTTGAATTATGATAGAAATCTTCCTTATACCCATGATTCCCCCCATCTTTCTAAGTTGTGAACTATGGTGTGACTTGATTGATTATGGGAGCTTAGCAATAGATTATGTTGTTGAATCATGATATCCATCTATCTATTGTGGTAATGCTAGCAGTTAGGCTTTATATTGGTTCGTATCCTTGAAGGGTAACTTGTTAGGGTTTATACGTGTTGAAGAGTATTGCATATGAACTCATGATTCACTTAGATAGTGATGATCCTAGGACTATTATGTAATTGCGGTATTGATTGCATGATCCTTATCCCCTATACCCTTACACCTTAATATGAATGAAAGGTCTACGATTATGATATTATTGTTGTGTTGATTGAAAGGCTATTATCAAGAACCACTATGAACATGATGAAAGGTTTACTCACGTATTAATGGTTCTAAGGTTGAAAGGACTTTCTCACCTAATGAATCCATGAGCTACCATGATACCATGTTGGTTTGAGTGCCAGTCATTCTTCTATAAGCATGAATCTAAATTAAAGACTTAACATGAATACAAAACATAATTAATCATAGCTAGTGGATCCACCTAAATGCTAAACATGTTACTTCTACCTTAGGCAAGTTGGAAACAACTTTTTGGTATGGTGCATGACACCGGATTCCATGTAGCTCACATGGTTTATGTTAGTTAAGTCTATATTAACCTACATTAAAAGAATATGATCAATGACATGACACGAACAAGAATATGAATTATGAAGAAGAACATTAGTTAGATATTATTATTATTTAAGAGGTTTTACTTAGTTTGAGTGAGGAACTGGGACTTCACTCATGCATTGCACAACTGAACTTTGAGACTGAATGTGGTATGTGCTTTTATGACATGACGCTTTATGAGTTAATGCATGTTTTCCATTAATATGAACCTTGAACATGAAAATGAACTATACTTATGATTTCTTATTGAGATTCGATTAGTATGAGTGAGGGTATTTGATTTCACTTTTACAATGGACAAGTAGAATTATAAAGGGGGCATGGTGTGGTTTCATTATGCTATGAAGATATGTGAACCCATGTATTCATTATATGAAATGTTTCCATGAATGATTTTACTTATTGAAAGATAGGAACACGAATTACTCCTTGTTTATGAGTGTTGCCTATGGATGAGGTCAAGGTAAGATATGCATGATTATGGTATCCTAGGGTTGATTATGAAATGGTTTGATTATGTAATTACTCTAAATTTGCATGACGGATTTTAAACTTTATAAAGGCATGATTTCGACTAAATGTCTTTTTTATGCATATTTTAAGGATATTCTACGCATGGATTCCATACTTAATACATTATTTGTTCTAACACATATTATCAATATTTTCTTATAAGCGTAGGTTTCGTTCGTTGAGGTATACTTCTCTTTTCAAGTAGAGCTTGGGTTGACTCTTCTCCAAGCTTGGTGAGTCCTCGTGGTTCGAGGACAAGACTTTATTCATTTCTAGATCCTTTATACCTTCCATTTTCAAGAATATGATGTAACTGAGAATGTCCCTAAGATTGTATTTGATTGTATTATATGGTTTCCTTGAAACAAGGTCTGGGATCTTATGTTCCTTTTATGAAAGACACTTCTGGTGTAAAAAATTTTTAAATTCTGCATAATTTATGTACTTATGTTTATGAATATGCTAAGGTCTTGTGTGCGAGACCTTCAGGGACAAGTATACTATTTTACATCTATGGGTACCCCTTGGCCATGACAAACTTTGTAATAAGAGTGCAAGCTTTTAAATGATTCTAGGACGATATCTCATAAACCACATCTATTAGAGTCTTGTTCGTGAGTGTGAATCGTGCAATATATATCAATGTGAGGCTATAATATGATTAGGAAATTTAACTTCTTAAATTACTCCTTAGTTGTTCCTTAAATTTTTAACTCTATGAAGTCACTTTCCTAACCTTTCTTTTGTGTTTTCAGAATATGACTAATAGAAGAGATAATCACGAAAAGGATGGAACAGAATTGTAAGACCCCAAAAATGACTTAGGGTTTCTAGAGACTAATATGTTATTCATAATGATATAAGGTCCTAAAATTACTCATAATATGGTTTACACGTAGTGTGTAAACTTTGGGTGATTTGGAAGTCAAACTTCAAGGGACGACCAAGACGTTCGACGACTAGTCACCTATGTGTCTCATGTGTATGTACATACTTATATTTGAATTTCATAATCTTATGAATTCTTAAAATGAGTTATAATGATGTTTATATCCAGTATATAGAGTTTCGTGATGTTTGGAGGTCAAACGTCCATGAACGTCTAAGACGTTCGAAAGATAGCCCTTGACACGTTCAAGTATGTCTTGATGGGGCCTAGCATGTTTGGACGTGTTTTATGTGTGCATTTTGGGTGAAAATTGGATGTAATGTACTTTACTTGTCAATGTGCATATTAAAATCGGAAATGTACGCGTACGACTTCTCAAGGGCCCTGTAAAAGGGCCCACAAGAAGGACCCAAGGGCTGTCGAGACACTGCCTTGGCAGTGTAAATAAACAAGCCAAACGACGCCCAGTTGTTTGACCAACGGATCGTTTGTGAGGTTTTGTTGATGAACACTTAACCTGGGCAAGTCTCAACCTAATAACATGCCAAGGTCGAATTTACTGAAGCCACAGACAAACCGTCGATGGACCTACTGTCCGTCGATGCAGCCTGGTGCCCCTGCCTACACACTGTTTTATTAAAGGGGTGAATGGTAAATTCACCCCACTTCCTAACTGACCCTACTTGGTTTATTTAGTAATTTTGGGTGTATTTAAGGGATCAAACACGTGATCAACCCATTCCCAATCCCATACAAACAAAATAGACTTTCCCCCCAAAACCAATTCTCCCTAGGAACCTCCATTGTTGGTAAAGCTCAAGAACATCTTAGAGATTGGATTTCCATGGATTAATCATCAAGTTTTATAGGTTTTCAACTAGAAAAATTTAAGGTGATCCTTCATCTCTAAGTAACCTTTCACTTGGAGAGTTAATCTCAATGTTTTTCAAAGAGGATTCATGACCAATCTTCTTCTTCTTAAATCTAGCCATGGGTTCTTTCTAAAAAAGTTTTTAATTACTTAATAATGATGAATTTATGTTAATGTATTGGTTTTAATATAATTATAATCCAATTGCATTGTGAACCCATGTCCCTTCCCAAAATCGATTTAGCCCTTGCATGGGCATTGTGATCATGACTTGTTAATGCTTGAATTGCTATTCTTTTATGTTGAATTGTCTATATATATTGTTATTTACATGAATTGATGATGAAGGATCCATGTGGATCAATGTATAAAGATTTGAATGTGCCTAACTTAGATTCCATTATTCATTGTAACAATGGTCCTTAATTGTATATAAGTGGAATTCGAATATGTTAAGAGTCTTATCGCTACTGCCTAAGGTTAATATAATGATTCAATTGAAAGTATAAATCGTGTATGATCAAGGTTAAGAAGGATTACTATGAGTTGATCTATGTACTTCTATGTCTATCAAGTGGTAACTTGTGATCTTGACATTAGGTTTGTTGTTTCGTGACTCGATCATGGAAAATTGTCCTTAGCTACTTCCTGTAGGTATAATGTGATGATGATTAGGTATAATTGATCAAACATGAATATATAACTATTGAATTGGTACAGATTGTTTTTGATTCTTCTAGCCTATGAAGTGAATGTTGTAGTGTACATGACATGATCTAAAATGTTAGGGTAGATGAAGCATGATTTCTTTTTAACAATGATATCTTTAGCTACTACCCTAAATGTGCATTGTTTATGAGTTGCTATTGATGATCAATGAAAGCGAATTAGGTTAAAGATCCATGTTCTTCTACTTTCTAGTATATATGTAATGTATTGTATTAGATTGTAATATGATCTTGTAGCGGCTTGTACATGGTTTATTTTATGATTATGTTACTTTAGTTACTGCTCTATACTTGAATTATTTATGAAAGAGTAGTAATGGTCAATGATAACCAAAGGCTAAAGGATTTTCAAGAATTGCTCTACTCTTCTACTTCTCTACTTCTTTCTAGTAATGTTGATGAAGCCTTGTATGACATTGTGTGGTATGGTCCACTTATGGTGGCGGTGTTTACTTTATTGCCAATATATATGTGTTTTGATCATGGCCTTGAAGGCAACTATACTATGAATGTGTATTGGTGATGAATCATCCTATGTGAATCCTATTCCTAGTTTCCAATTCTAACTATAATCTAGGTTGAGTTGCTAATGTCATGAACATGTAAGTGGTTATGCTAAGATCATTTGTAGGTGATGCCTTTAATAAAGTATTAAGGATGGATGACCCCTATCCATGTATCCCTACGTGAATGTGTGAATAGCTAAGATTAGAAGTCTTGAATGTAATGTGAAGGTTGTCTTGCCTCCTATGCTAAATGGTGTTGTGTAATCTATGCTTGGTTGTGCATTGTGATCCTAAGAGGGTGGCTGCCTCACTATGTTGTTGATAGCCACGCATGCTTACAAGTAGTATAGGTCTTGATGTTTAAATGAAAGGTAGTTCACATAATCACTAGTATCTACTACTATGCAAGTTAAGCTTATGTCTATGAAAATATGATATGTGTTTCCTAACTAGGATGACTTGATAGGTGTACTAGTATGGGAAAGGGTATGGTACCTTGCCTATGCATTGCACATGTGTGCCTTTATAGGATAGTTTCTAGTTTTAGTTTTCTATGTGAATGAATATGAACGTATGAACATGTGTGACCTTAATGCGTTATGTCAAAGGTTTTACTCGCATATATCTATGCACGCACACATGAATGATGATCTAGTCAATATACGAGCCTTGAAAGATGTTCTCAAGTGTATACTAAACTAGATAGTGCTAATGATATATGCTATGTCCATGTGAAAGGATTTCTCACATGATTTAGGTTGATGAACTCTCATCTATGACCTATGAGATAGCATATAGGGATTCAATATCCTAAAGCCTAATTTTATAAAGGTAATGTAATAATGGCTTTTTTATAAAGGGAACTTAGCTTAGCACCGAGTGAACTTGACAATGAGAGGTGTTGGTTTCCCTTGGAGGAAGATTCACCAGTGGTTTCTCATAGAGTTTTGACTTCCCTTGGAGGAAGATTCACCATTGGGTTCCCGTAAGGTTTTATTTCCCTTAGAGGAATATTCACATAAGGTTCCATAAATTATGCTTGCCACATAGGATCTAGCAAGTGAATTCACTTAGGATTCTAGGATGTGTGTTAATGTTCTACCTTGGATACCTAAGAACACCTTCCATTAGTGTAAGGCTCTTCAACACCAAATTCCATGTATATAACCCATGATCTTAGTGTCATTTTAGGCTAAAGTTTACCTAAATTAAAATGGACAATAGGAGTAAATGACTAGGACTGTAACTAGGATGACTTAAGGGAGGTTACTTAGGATAGGTGGAAGTAATGAACCCATATAGACATTGAACAAGTAGCTCCTTAGAAAGTTCTCGGAAGGTGTTCTAAGGTGTATGATTCTGATTATGTCTTTGTGCATGGAATGGTAGTATTTGTCTATTTGTCATGAAGATGTACATGGTATGAGTCTATGTGATGTGGTCTTATTCTTATATGCACTATGTGAGTCTTAATGACTATATGATGAAGGTTGTTGACAATAATGGGGTTGTCTTCACTCAATATGTTGATGTATGAATTGAATGATAAGGTTGTGGTCTCATGAAGGGTTTAGTAAGTATGTGTGGGGTTATGGGGCTTCACATGTACATTGCACTAGTAGAATAATATTGGGGTCATGAAAAAGGTCTTGTAATGATTTATGTGAAGTGAAGTTATGATATGTGCAAATTGATGTAGCTTACTATAAAGCCAATAGAGCCTTGACTTAAATGGGTCTATCATGTGCTATACTTCTATGATGATATGTGATGACTTGTGTAGATTGTATGTATGCTTTGTTTGTGGCCTAAGGTGATGCATTGCACCAAGTATCACTAGAGGGTTACTTGGGAGGTTAATGAGTAAAAGAAAAGATAGTTCACAGTAAAGTGACCTCAAATATGACTTAAATTCTATATGTGATTCTCTATGATGTTGACCTTTGAATATGTCTATATGAAGTATGTGAATGACATAAATTCAATTTTATAAGGGTTTTACGAAGATTTAGTCGAAAAGGCATGAAGTATGTTTTCAAGAAAATGTCCCTTTTAAATGCATGTTTTTGCATGGTTGCCATACTTAGTGCATTCTTGTAGTAATCCCATTCTTCTCTACTTTTTGCACAAAGTGTAGGTTATGTATGCTTAAAGGGTATTTATATGGTGAAGAGCTTGATAGTTGATTCCAAAGCTAAAGAAAAGGAATCCTTAAGTTCCAAGGATCTCCTAAACTATGGTTTACTGTAAAGTGTAGAAATTAGTATTATATTAATGTCTTATGTTTTAAGGGTCGTGTCCCTAATGTATTCTAATGCTAATTGAGTCTAAGATGGCAAAGAGACTTAGAGTCTAAGTATGTAATATGATATTTTGAGTATATATGAAGTGAAGTTTCTAGCATATGATGTGCTATGAAAAGTTTTAAATTATTCGCTAAATATACTCTGACAATGCGATAGAATGATACTATGGTCTTGTATAAAACCTCGGAGAGATAAAGTACGCCATGTTACTTCTAGGGGGTGCTCCCCGGATGTGACAATGATATTTTGAATGAGGGAGGTCCGACCGAGGTCCCCAAGATACCAAGGTCCTCAAGTTCCTCATGCTCCTAACGATGAGAGGGATATTCCAAATGTAGAAATAAGGTCGGGTCTCTAAATATTGATCCAGCCATAATGGCCCAAGTCAATAGGGATGCTATAGCCTAAGTGAACCCTAACGAGAGCACCGTGGGTTCAAGGTTGAGGAATTTCACAGGAATGAACCCTCTTAAGTTCTTTGGTTCTAAAGGGTTTGTGGAAGAGGTCTACAAGATAATTGATGCTATAGGGGTGACTTCTAGATAAAAATCAGAGCTAGCCGCGTATCAAGCAAAGGGTGTGGCCAAAGTCTGGCATAATCAATGGAAGAGGTATAGACCTGAAAGAGAGGTCCCATAGGTTGGGAGGCTTTCAAGAAAACATTCCTTAAGAGTATCTTTTACCAGAAAAAGAGGGAAGCAAAAGAAGAAGAATTTATAAATCTTCGCCAAGGAGGTATGAGTGTTTAAGAATGTTCTCTGTAGTTCACCGAATTGTCTAAGTATGATCCATCTATGGTGGCGGATCCTAGGGATGAGATGACCAGGTTTGTGATGGGGGTGTTGTCACACCCGGATTCCGGAACTCAAACGCGACCGACGTCGTTAACCTCTCAGAGGTCGCACACTAGCCTCTTCTTAGCTTTCATACAATCATATAGTTAAATTTGCGGAAAATTTAAAACTTTTAAAACATAGTGAATTATACATAGACTTTATATGATTACTATATAGAATAATATGCTAATGAGCTCAAACTAAACAACCATATATAATCTATTAAACAATTCAAATGAAAGAATCATATATCGTAATAGTTTGCCAAACGACCTTAATACAAAGATTTGAATAAAACTTCTGAAATGAAATGCTAGGGAAAACATCCACTAGCTATGTCTAAAGTGCTAAGCTAGAATGATAGATGTAGCATCCTCGAACTCAAGAGGACCTACCAAAGTCTGGAGATCGCTAATCCAAACCGCTTCAATGAGTCTTCAATCTGTTCTCTGACCTCCACCTATGAAAATAGTAATAGTATAGGGTTCGTACACACTTGTACTAAGTATGGTGCATGCACATATACATGTAAAGACTATGCATGATCAAGGAAAGCTCTTCCTACCACAACATGCCAAATATGAAAAATGAAGTCACTAAACTTTTTTAATTTGTTATTTGTGAACTATGATATGAATATGACATATTTTAATACAGTCAAAGAACACAAATCATTTTCTATATGAACATAAGACCTTGGAATCATGAACATAATAATGTTTAAACAACTTAAACAAAACATAAGAAATTCGTCCACAAAATGCCCCTCCCTTTGCCTAACGTACGTTGCTTAGCTTTTGATTTTATTTTTCGTTCTGAGTTCTTCAGGTGTGAATAACTTTGGTAAATTTTCTGTTCTTGTACGTTATTTTGGTAGAGAGAACATGAAAGAGAATGATAGAGACGTGAGAGAGAGATGAGCGTGAGAGATGAGAGTTTTCTTAGGCTTAGGAGTCTAGTTTAGGTCTTACTCATAAGGTTTTATTAAATGGTAAAAATCTAATTTCCCTATTATTTTAAATCAGCCAATAAATAATAAATATTAATTAATTACATTAATTTACCAACTTAAATAAAAAAACAATTTAAATCATCGCTTCCACCTAGGTTCAAACCTGGGTGGATCAAGACTTCACTCTAAGAGCCAATTTTCGGCCCTCTCTCCACAAAATGCCCCTCCACCTTATTAATTAAATAATTAATTATATATTTAGGGTAATTATGATACTACCCTTATCCTGGAAAAAGACCACTTTACCCCTAGACCCTCCAAACCTAAGATTTTCCCTTTTTAAGTCCGGTAAAGACTCATTCGAGAGACATACATGGCTAGAACCAAACTTTTATAGATCAAATAACTCCTCAAGTTAGTTGGCTTGGATGTAGCAAGGGTTTAGAGGTCTTGTTATACGCGCATCAATCCGTGTGAACCCGGTCTAATCGTAGGCATTCTAGACACATTAAGCATTATTTAGCATAGTCATTTTTAGGGTTGTTACATTATCCCCCTTTAGGAACATTCGTCCCCGAATGACAGTACTAACTATCTAGCATAATGCCAGTCAAATCATAAAACAAATACTATTCACAAACAAACAATAAAAAAATGGAGAGATAAGGAAACTTAGTCATAAGAGTAGGAAGTCTAACCTCAGGAGCTGAAAAGATGAGGGTAGCGGGATATCATATCGGCCTCGGCCTCCCACGTAGCACCCTTAACAAGGTGATTCCTCCACAATCCATTCACTGTGGCAATCTCTTTGTTCCTCAGCTGCTTGACCTGTCTGTCTAAAATCTCAATAGGTACCTCCTCATAGGACAAATTTTCATCGACCCCCAAACATTCAACAGGTAAAATCGATGCTGGATTACCTAGGCACTTCTTTAACATAGATACATGAAAGACTGGATGCACAAAACTAGCTCCGCAGGCAATGCCAACTCATAGGACACCTCACCCACACGCTGTAGGATCTCATATGTCCCAACGTACCTCAGACTCAACTTCCCTTTCCTGCCAAACCTCATCACCCCCTTCATAGGTAATATCTTCAAATAGACCTGGTCACCAACATCAAACTCTAAGGGTCGTTTTCTGTTGTCTTCATAAGACTTCTTCCTCCTGTAAGCAGTAGCCAACCTTTCCTTAATGACCCTAACCTTCTCAAAGGCCTCATGAATGATCTCTTGACCCAAGATGGATGACTCTCCAACCTCAAACTACCCACCTGGAGACCTACACATTCTACCATATAACGCCTCAAACTGTGCCATTCCAATGCTGTAGTGATAGATATTATTATACGAGAACTCTATCAAAGGTAGATGGTCGTCCCAGCTACCCCGAAAGTCAATCACACACGCCCTCAACATATCCTCTAATTTCTGAATGATGCGCTCTGCTTACCCATCACTCTAAGGATGAAAGGCAGTACTAAGCTTCACTTGTGTTCCTAAGCTCTTCTATACGGATCTTCAGAAATGCTAAGTGAGCTAAGAACCTCTATCTTAAATGATAGACAAAGGAATTCCATTCCATGTCACAATCTCATCAATGTAGAGTCTCGCATAATCCTCGTCTTTGTAAGTAGAATTCACAGGGATAAAGTGGTCAAACTTAGTCATCCTATCCACAATAACCCATATGGAGTCATGCTGTCTCCTAGTCTTCGGAAGACCAACCACAAAGTCCATATTCATGGCCTCCCCTTTCCAAATCGGAACCTCAATAATCTGAGTAAGACCGTTAGACTTAAGATGTTCTGCCTTAACCTATTGACAATTAGGACATTTGGCCATATATTTTGTAATGTCCTTATTCATTCCATCCCACAAATAGATCTACTTAAGATCATGATACATCTTGGTGGAACTTGGATGTATGGAATATCTAGAACCATGGGCCTCTGCAATGATCCTGGTCCGTAAATCATCCACATCTGGTACACAGTCTGTCCTGGTACCTAAGTATGTCGTCATCTGCCAAAGCAAAAGACTCATTCATCTTAAATAAGACTAAGCCCTTTAGCTCCATCAACATAGGATCAAGATGCTGACCCTACTTGACTTCAACAACTAAGGATGATTCAGAACTAGGATGGACTGAAACACCCCCACTAGTAGAGTTAACTAACCGCACACCCAGTCTTGCCAGTCTCTGTATATCTTTAACCAACTCCTTCTTCTCATCCTCAATGTGCGTTGTACTTACCATGCTCATACTACTCAAAGCATCATCTACAACATTAGGCTTACCTGGATGGTAGTGGACATTCATGTCATAGTCCTTCAACAGCTACAACCATCTCCGCTGACGTAGATTCAACTCTCTCTGTGTGAACACGTACTGGAGACTTTTGTGGCCTGTGAATACATACACATGCACCCCATACAAGTAGTTCCTCCACAACTTTAGTGAAAACACCGCAACTGCCAACTCCAAGTCATGAGTGGGATAATTCTTTTCAAGGACCTTGAGCTGCCTGGACGCATAAGCTATCATCTTACCACCCTGCATAAGAACACAACCCAAACCAACCCCAGATGCATCACAATACACAGTGTAATTATCACCATAATTAGGCAAAGTAAGTACCGGGGTTGAAGTGAGTCTATCCTTGAGCTCCTGGAAACTCTTCTCACAAGCCTTCGTCCATTTAAACTTGGCCTTCATCTTAGTCAAAGTTGTCAATGAGGCATCAATGGAAGAATAACCATCCACGAACCTTTTATAATAACCACCCAATCCCAAGAAGCTACAAATATCTCTGGGATTAAGAGGTTTTGGCCAGTTCTTAACAACTTCAGTCTTCCTGGGATCTACTTCTACACCTTTGTCGAACACAACATGACCCAGGAAGGTCACTGATCTAGGCCAGAATTTACACTTGCTGAATTTGGCATACAACTGGTGTTGTCTAAGTAAATGTTGTTCATGCTCTTCGTTGGTCTTAGAGTAGATGAGAATATCATCAATGAATACTATGATGAAGGAGTCAAGGTATTCACAGAAGACCTTGTTCATAATATCTATAAATGCAGCAGGTGCATTCGTGAGACCAAATGACATAACTAGGAACTCATAATGACCATAACGGGTACGAACGACTATCTTTGGGATATCTCCATCCATAACCCTGAGTTGATGGTACCGTTAAGGAAGATCAATCTTTGAGAAGAAACTAGACCCTTGGAGTTGATCGAACAAGTCATCTATTCTGGGAAGTGGATACTTATTCTTGATAGTGACTTTTTTGAGCTGCCGATAATCCATACACATTCTAAGGGTCCCATCTTTCTTTTTCATAAACAACACTGGAACGCCCCTACCAAGGGGATATACTCAACTAAATGAAACCCTTATCAGTGAGATCTTTTAACTGCAACTTCAACTCTTTGAGTTCAGTTGGAGCAATTCTGTAAGGAGAGATTGAAATTGATTTTGTATCGGGTTCTAAATCGATACCAAAGTCAATCGCTCAAGGGGGAGAAACTCCAGGCAAATCATCAGGAAATACATCTTGGAACTCATTCACTACAGACACTGAGTCTATGGAAGGAATGTCATGATCTAAATCATTAACACTCACAAGATGACACAATAACCCCTTGGACATCATTTTATTGGCTTTAAGGTGCGAAATACAGGGATTAGGATGACTCGAGTTGTATCCCTCCCAGACTAGCTCTTTTTCATTAGGGAAAAAAAATCTCACAACCCTACTATGACAATCCTTACAAGTATAACAACTATGAAGCCAGTCCGTACCCAAAATAACATCAAAATCATGCATGAGTTACTCAACCAAGTATGTACACATAGTCTTACCACATACAACTATTGGCAATCATTGTACACTCTATCAGCTCTAACATTTTCTCCTAAAGGCGTATTAATCACTATAGGATCATGCAGAACTTCAGGCAATATCTCAAAAGTGAGAGCAAGCAAAGGAGTTACAAAGGAAAGCGTAGACCCTAGATCAAGTAAAGCATAAAAATAAGTTGAGAATACTTGCAACATACCTGTGACCACATCAGCGGATTTCTCCTGCTCATCCCTGCCCTTCAGGGCGTAGAACCTGTTCCTCTTAGGAGGATCGGCTGCTGTTGCATCCTGTGGATTAAGCCTAGGCTGAGCATTACCTCCAGCCTGACCTCTTTTTGTGGGCAGTCCTTAACCATGTGCCCGCGCATACCGCAACCAAAGCTTGCATTAGTGCCCTGTCTGCACTCTCCACTTTGAGCACGACTACACTTAGCACAATCCTTTATGGGACGCTGCATCTCACCTCCATTGACCTTATTGGGCTTGGGTCTGCCTCCTCTAGGTGTTGTACTCCTCTGAAAGATAGAGTTCCCAGAACTCTGTTGCCTCTTTTTAAATCTGGTCTGCTCATGGACTCCAAAGTTGTTCCTGTTGCCCCCATTTCTATGACCTGCCTGATCATGAGGCTTAGGCCTCCTAGCATCACATACGCCTCTCTTCTTCCGGCTGTCCTCTACCTGCTGGACATGCACCATCAACCTGGAGAGGTCCATGTTATCCGGGAGCATTGCAGACCTACACTCCTCCTCCAAATCTCTGTTTGTTCCTGTGAGGAACCTACTCATCTCATCCCTGCTGTTAAATACAAGGGAAGTAGCATACATAGACAATTCAACAAACTTAAGGGAATACTCCCTGACTGTCATGGATCCCTGCTTAAGGTTGATAAACTACTTAACCTTGGCCTCCCTTATCTCTCTATGAAAGAATATATCCAGAAAGGCTATCTTAAACAGGTCCCAAGTGATCGGAACACCGCCCAAAACTCGGCTATCTTGCCACATCTTGCACCAAGTCTGTGCAACATACTTGAGTTGATAGGAAGCAAACTCTTCTTTCTCAGTATTTGTGTCCCCCATAGCCACCAAAATCTTATGCACCTCATCCACACACTCCTTATGATCCTCTGAAGTCTTAGACCCTGTGAAAATAGGAGAATTCATCCTTGTAAAATCTCTCAGCCTGTCAGCGATACTATGAACCAGTGGGTTCTCCATTTGAAGATTCTGCTGGTTGACCTAGTCAGTCATGGCCTAGGGCTTCATAGTGATGGCCTGTGCCATCTGGGCTAGAGATGCCCGCATCTCAGCATCAGTCAACCCAACAGGGTTAACCGACACAGCCACTCCTTCAGCTGGAGCCTGGGGTGGAACCTGATTGCCCCCAGCTGCTCCTCCTCCTCTCCTTTGACCAATTGTTCTCCTAGTATTCATTCTCTGAAAATAACAAGGATTGATGTTAGAAACTCTCATAACACCAAGAAAATCAGGCATTAGGAAAGGCATGATAAGATCAGAAGAAGGGAATTTCCTATGCATCATGCAGTATCTAATTCAGGATAATGGTGCACTTAACTACCATGACTTAGAAAATACTCAATGAGGTTGATGTGAACTTATTATTTCGGAAATTAAGCTAGTGCTCTGACACAAACTTTGCCACGACCGGAGTCTATACCCCTGACGAGACCGGCATCATCGACCTCTCAGAGGTCGCAGACAAGCTTACATACATCATATTTACTTCATATAGGTTAATTTTAGCGAAAAAATTTAAAACTTTTTGTTTCTAACAAACATGTATACATACTACTTAATATCATAGGCATTCACAAATCAACCATATAATAAGGAGATAATCAAATGAAATAATCAATTCATAATTTTATTACACGTATTTTTGCCAAAACGACACCAATACAATGTTTGAGCAAATGTGGAAAGAAACACTAGTGGAACATGCTCCACCAGCTATGATAGATAATAACGGTAGACATCCTCAAAAGCATGAGGTCCTACTAAGTCCGAATGAAAAGCTCCACGTACGAATAGCTGCAATGTCAACCTGTAAGCTCTAGCGTCCACCTGTGTCTGCACCTAAAATTTTAGAATTGTATGTGTTTAGTACACACTTGTACTAAGTATGGGTATATGAAAGCACACACCAAGGACATGCATGAGTAAGAACAACTCTTTCCTAACAACATGATTATGGAAAGTCAATTCAGTGGACTTGCCAAATGGGATTAGGAAAGTAAGTGAGCTTTCCGAATATTGATTACGAAAGTCATGCCATGAGAGTAACATGCACCATCATACCTATGATACTGTACACAACACATAACATCTTACATATAGCATATATCGTTTTGCATATAGAACATAACATCTTTCATATCATTCATTAATATGTGATGAGACCTTGGAATCATGGACTTGACATTAAGACTTCCCAAACTGAGGGCTCAACATATGGGACCTCAACTAGGGATCCTTCTTTAGAAAACACAGATTCTGCTTCATTCATTCATACGTACTTCACTTAATTTCGTTCATAGGCTAGTATGAACACCAGGTATACCTAGGATGTAGTTTAAGACTTTCATCGGGTTGACTGTGCAATGATCAAGAATGACCTAGTGTCATTACTTAGGTCTAGCTCACCTCTTAATTATCCTATACTAACACCTTTGGCATCATTCATTTCATTATGTGCATCATTTAAGGATGGCCTCATTCATTCATTGGTAACTTTAACTTTAACTGACATCGATCATGCGAGCATCATGAAATCTAGTGTCTCCCCCAAACCAAAAAGAGGTTGAATCACAGGCCAAAGTGACCCAAAACATGCTGGCATACATGGGAATTGAATTCCGCCAAATCCCTATATTGGCAGTATAGGTTTGAAGACTAAGAGATATAAGGAGACCCATACCTAGCATGCCAGACAGTCTCATCTAATGAGAGTTGCTTAAACCTCCGCCCTTCTCGAAAGAAGGAATCACCACTCATAGCTAGCCTATCAGTGATCAGTATAAAGTTCCATTACATTCAACTCATATGTCATGGAAGCTGGATTATAGTATGAGGACATCATATCTCAATAGATGATTTCTGATCTCATCATTAGTATGAAGTATACATTATTCTCAATACTTTCATTAGAGTGTTCATAGATATTGGTCTCTTCATTAACTTTACACTCTCGTTGGTGAGTACGTTTTGGTAACATTTACTTTGGCTCATTGGAGATTGCTCTCATCTTTCACATTAGCCTATTATCATGTTGTCACCACATTCATTAACATTAGCACATTTTCTCTTCATAATTACTCACCCGATTTTACGGTAATGTTCATTTCATCATATGCCAATGCACTTGGCCATTTGTGTGTTTCACACTCTTACTTAACCCTTCTAGGGTTCATCGTTTCATTACTTAATACTCATTTCATCGTGTGCCAATGCACTTCGACATTTAATGTGTTTTACACTCGTACTTAATTCTTCTAGGGTTATATCATTTCATTACATACATCTTAGGTTAACTTATTTTCAAACGTATGCAAGACTTATGGGTCTATACATACAATGCATGAAGCTTCATTCATAGTTCGTTTAAGTGATTCATATCTTCCTAAGTTAATATGGTACAAGTCTTATGCATCTTGTATGTATGCCAAGATCTCAATTTCGATCTATGTAGGCAGCATTATTCTTGAACATTTAATTCAAGTATGACTTATGTATCAATATGGAATTTGGGCAAGGGAACCCGATTTCTAATCTCTTAGACAACACTTACATTTTTCATTTATTTTATTTTGGTCCACACGGCTTGGGGACCCAAGATCAATCCCCAACGCCTTCATTTCCTTTTAATTTGTTTTCTTTAAATTTTCTATTTCTTGGCCGGGGGGTTGTGGGATCGAACCGTACAACCCCTTTTATTTTAATTTCTTTTTCCTTGACTTTTTTGAGTTGACCATGAGGGTGTGGGTTCGAATCCCCACAACCTCACTTTATTTTTCTCTTTAATCCCTAAATAAGCCTAGAGGTCGTGGGTTCGATTCCCACACGCCTCAACATTTTATTTTCTTTTAATTTCATTTAGTCTGTCTGAGAGGTTGTGGGTTCGAATCCCACTTTTCTTATTTCTTATTTTCATGATTTCATTTTCCTGCCAAGACCACGGTTCGAATCCCCCTCACTACAATACTTTTAACTCACTTATTTTCATGGTTTTCAACATGATCAGGTCACGGGTTCGACCCTCAGTGACCTGACTTATTTTTCTTCATTTTTCATAACATTTTAAAACGTTTTAACTTTACCGAAATTCATCAACTTATGACTGGAAATTTTGTAATTTTCAGCATCTTTTTCATCAAGTTACACATTAGTTCTTAGGGAAATTTCATGGTTCATTTATAACATTTTAGGTGCATTTTCATGGATTCGTTTAGGCAAGAGTTTTTCACACAATTAAGACACATTACACTTCATATGAACATCACGATTTACATAAACATTTGTACATAAAATAAAAATAACTATTATGCCATTTCAAGTCTTAATCCATGACAAATAGTTATGGCAATACACCCAAATGCACGTAAGTCCTATTTTCGAAAAACATAGATTGTCATTCATACGATTCAAAACACACTTTCATGCACGTTTTCATCACGAAAACACATTACATGCCTTATATCTACCAGCAAACATACCCAACCGACGAATCAACGGGAGCTTGTGATAGGAACATGCAACAGGGAACAATCCTAGTTTTATGATTAGAATATACTGAACCTTACGGGGTCTCTTGGGAAAGCGACCAAGAGACAAGAGAACCTATACCTTTTATGACGTTCGAACCTTGAAGTTGCTGCCCTAACCTTCTCCAACACTCACGTCCAAAACCAAGTTTCAACACCAAACTTTAGACGGAAAACCCTCCCGTTGCCTAACCTATGTTGCTTATCGTTTGATTTTATTTTTTGTTGTGAGTTATTCAACTGTGAAGAACTTTGGTAAATTTTCTGTTCTTGTACGTTATTTTGGCATAGAGAACGTGAAAGAGAATGATAGAGACGCGCAAGAGAGAGATGAGCGTGAGAGATGAGAGTTTTCTTCGGCTTAGGAGTCTAGTTTAGGACTAAGACAAATAAGGTTTTATTAAATAGTAAAAATATGATTTCCCTTTTATTTTAAATCAGACAATAAATAATAAATATTATTTAATTACATTAATTTACTAACTTAAATAAAAAACAATTTAAATCATCGCTTCAACCTAGGTTCGAACCCGGGTGGAGCCAGACTTCACTCTAAGAGCCAATTTTCGGCCCTCTCTCCACAAAATGCCCCTCTACCCTATTAAGTAAATATTAATTATATATTTAGTGTAATGATGATACTACCCTTATCCTGGAAAAAGACCATTTTACCCCTAGACCCTCCAAACCTAAGATTTTCCCTTTTTAAGTCCGGTAAAGACTCATTCGAGTTAATCTTCGTATTTGAGAGCCCTACATGGCTGGAACCAACCTTTTCTAGCTTAAATAACCCCCAAGTTAGTTGGCTTGGCTGTAGCAAGGGTTTAGAGGTCATGTTTTACGCCCATCAATCCGTGTGAACCCGGTCTAATCGTAGGCATTCTATACCCATTAAGCATTATTTAGCATAGCCATTTTTAGGGTTGTTACAACATGGTAACTCATTCATACATTAAGACAAAGACACACCAAGACTCCCCTTTCAAAATGTTTACTTGTGCAATGGATAAATACCGTCTCATACACCTACCTACCCTAAGTAGTACACTCTTTTAGCAGACTTAGTTTATGTCATAATAACACATTCATACATTAAGACAAGACACATCGAGACTCCTTTTAGAAATGTCTACTTGTGCAATGGATAAAGAGCGTCCCATACCACCACCTACCCTAAGTAGTACACTCTTTTAAGAGACTTAGTTCATTATATTTTTTGGTGGGGGATAGCTTTAAACAACATAAACCATGATAGCTAGATATGGAATCCTGATATTACGTCTATCGGATGAGGGATCCCCACTTGCCTAGGGTTGGGTCATTCTATTAGATTTTACATGGATTCTCCAACAGGTACACCTATGAAAGCGTATACTTAAGGGACAAGAATATTGATACTAAGTAACTCATTGTCTACTAACAAGGAGTACTCATGTCAAGAGGTTATGCAACATCTCAACTTACGAAATGTAACCACCTCTTCTTCATATCCTCTCGCTGCTAAGCATAACTCCTCCACAGTGTCTCAACATTATATTCCATGGATTAAGGATAACTAGTGGACACCACATCTCAACTCACATAGGGTATCCATCCTCCCACCTATCTTAGAAGGCTCTTGGGAGATAATGAAGTTGCTACTAAACACTTCATCTCAACTCACTAAGAGTGTTCACCCCAAACTCCCCTTATTCCAATTTACTAACTTCATTTATTCATTCAAGTTTGAGTGTGTGTGAAAAGACACATCTTTCACATAATCACTATTTCATTAACATTGAATTCTAGACATGCTTACACATTTATTCATCATACTTCACACACTAGCATGCTCACATGTACACATACTCTATTTAGACATAACCTAAAAGAGGCATACAATTCAAGTTTCACAAGACTTATCAACAAGAACATCATCACTTCCACTTTACCTCATATATCAAGCCTTCAAGGCCATACTCATAATACACATACAAATATAATATACTCAAGAACTTCAAGTAAACAGCGCCACCAAATGTGGATTATAACACTCAAGAACAATTCACAATAGCAGCTAAACAATATAACAAAGATTTCATCATAATATATCCCTTTATTATGTATCTAAACCTTAATGAATAAAGCAAAGCTCAAACACCACACAATCATGTTCATTTAACCCATTTTCCTAAGGTAAAAGTTGGAAATATGCATAAGCATGGTTGAATGAGGGTTTTGACATTAAAATAATCAAATAATACTAAAAACAACATATTTGAATTATTAAAACATTTTTATATGAAGACCCATGCTAAGAGTCAAAGATAGAAGACGATAGAGTTTAAAAACCCTTTCTGAAATTTTTATAGAAATGA
Source organism: Solanum pennellii (assembly GCF_001406875.1). NCBI lineage: Eukaryota > Viridiplantae > Streptophyta > Magnoliopsida > Solanales > Solanaceae > Solanum > Solanum pennellii. Next base: position 40,225,912 of record NC_028640.1, read on the forward strand.
CTCCTTGAATGGAAGAGAATTCAAGGATGACTACCATACATCAATGAGAACAAACCCACTAATTTTTAATGAAGAACACGTCCACAAACATCCCTCCAAGCCCTTCCTTGTGTCCAAGCTTCTATGGGGTTTTGGGAGAGTCTTTATTTAGAGAGAGAGTTCGCATATTTAAAAAATGAGGGGTATTGTCTAGGTCTAGGACTTAAAACCAATTTAATATGCTCTAAAACCCCTAAAATAATAATCCTAGGTTCATAAAATACTTGGGGTGAATTTACATAACACCCCAAGCCAAGGCACTAAAACGTGATAGCTTTTATAGTGACCCATCGATGACCACTAGCTACGGGGCGTCATCCAGTCGATGACCCGTCCTTCTAGGGATTTGATTGGAATGAGGATTCACATTGGGGTTAATATCCAAACACTAAGGGTGTATATACGACCCCAAACGACGGACCGTCATCAGTATTACAATCCGTCGATGCTAGGACGTCGATTGGGCTTGTCTTGGCAGCTTGGTTGCTAAGTCTTAGGTCCTCTTCTAGGACACCTTGTGGGTCCCAGGTGGAGTCGTACCCAGAATTTAAACCCCTAAACATAGTAATATAGGTATTACAATAATACCAAATCAATTTCAACTAAAACGAACACGTAAAACTCGCTAAAATACATGAGGACACACAAGCACTTTCTAAGGCATACCTCCCGAACGTCATGGACGTTCTTGGGCGTTTGACCTCCAAACATCACCAAAATTAATACACTGCCTAAGTACATCATTATTAATCATTTTAACATAAAATTAAAACATGGAACATATACAAAGCTCTAGTTCACCTTAGTTCGTTTTAGGGTATTACATTCTCCCCCGCTTGGAACAACATTCGTCCTCGAATGACTCTAAAAACTTTTAAGAACATCGAAGACTTACTCTCAGAATATAACACACTAAATCAAGTCTCAAACATTCACATTAAATTCACCAAACTTACAAGGAACACCAACTACACATTTATAAACACTTAAGCATCACAGACAACATTTTAAAGGAAAATTTCCCAATTCAAGCACACACTTAATTCTTCATTTATTGAGGAACTACCTTCTCCAGCATTAAACATTCTCATAAAAATAATTTCTACACATATTAGAACTACAATTCATTAAAATACAATTTAGTAAAATTTCGAGGTTTTTCACAGTGAGCACAACTTCTTTATAGTGAAGCATGCAACATTTTCCAATAATTCACCTTTCAAGCAATTTATCAAGAAGGCATGAAAATATGAAAGACAAAACCATATGAACTCATCTTACAACATAACCGCAACAACCATAAAGAGTTAAGACTTACTGGACTATCAAATCTGGATTAGTTATCTTTCCTAGCCCCCATCCCATAGGGAGGATTCTTCTTTGGAGCATTAGGATCTAGAACACCTTGAGGAGCTTGATTGACCTCCTTCCCTTTTGAATTTATTTTAGGGAAGTACCTCATCTTATGATTCTTACTAGCACACCCAAAGCAACGATCCGTTCCGGCAATACACTTACCCAAATGTTGCTTCCCACAAGTAGCACACCTAGGCCTCTCAAAAGTATGGTCACCTCCTTGAGAATTTTGGTTGGGAGTGCTATCCTTGTTCCCCATGGAAGACACTTGGTGATAGAACCTCTTCTTAGGTTTTGGTTGACTTGATTCATCAAACCTAGGCCTCTTCCCCTCTTGCCTTATATCCCTAATTTTGAACTCCTCAATTTGTTATGCATACACCATGAGCCTAGAGATATCCATGTATTTAAGGAGAATTTCCGTACGACAATCTTTCTCCACCAAGCTAGACATTCCCATCACAAATTTGTTCATCCTAGCCCTAGGGTTGGCTACCATGGTCCGGGAATACTTAGAGAGTTGGGTGAATTTGAGAGAGTACTCATTCACACTCATTCCCCCTTGATTAAGGTTCATAAATTCAACCATATTCTTCTCCCTCCACTCTAAAAGAAATAACCTATCTAGAAAAGCCTCTTTGAACACTTCCCAATTTACCGAACCATCCCTTAAGGGTCTCTCCTCCCTCCATTGCTCAAACCACACTTGAACTACATCTTTGAGTTGATAAGCGGATAGCTCCGCTCTCTCTCTAGGGGTCACACCTATATCATCCACCACCTTGAATATCTCATTTATGAAGCTTTGTGGATCTTCATCCACCTTAGTTCCATGAAAAGTAGGAGGGCTTATACTCATGAGATCCCAAATTCTAGAAGTGGGAATACTCACATTAGGTTGAGATCCACCCCCTTGGTTATCTTGGGAAACCAAATTATTAGTGATGACTTGAGCTTGAGCTATCATGAGTTGGGTCAATTTCATAAGGGCAAACCTTAACTCCGCATTGGTCATATCCCCTTAAATAAAGGGAGCTTGAGGCATAGGGGGAATTTGAGGCACTTGAGGTTCCTAGGGCTCATGAGAGGGAACCACCTCATTTAGATCCTCATGGTCAACTATAGGGACTTGGTCAACACAAGGAGGGATCCTCTCATTAGCTACACCTCCCTCCTCCCTTTTAGAAGTTGCCCTCATCGTATTCATGTCCTATAAACACAAAGAGAAGAGGTTCATAAAAGACATCTTATAGAGCTCAACTCTAAGACACAACATTAGAATAGTGAAGAAAATGAAACTTCTATCATCCTATAGCCTCTCACTCATGGGTGTGTCGCAACTCACACCGATGAAGAAGACTCTACTAGATGTGGCTTGTGAGACTTTAGGCCCTAAAATATTTCTCATAAACATATTCTATGATACCAAGTTTGTCACGATCTGAAAGTACCCCCTAGAATATAGAGTAACCCTTAGATCAGACAATTGTGCACTTGACCCTTCAGAGGTCTTGTACTAGCCTACTAGCTATCATTCATCGCATAAGACATGAAGAGTAGTGCGGAATTAAAACTTTTTATGACATTTATAATAAAAATAAAATATCCTTCATAAATTCTAAAGAGTAATTTCTTCTTCACAAGCCATCTTAAAGATACAACTTAAATATCTCGGGGACACTGACCTTTACATTGAAAGAAAAATACATACTAAGTCTTAATAATAGAATCTAAGAAACATAGACTATGTCCTCGAATATATGAGGACATACCGAGTCTTGAGAAAGTCGATTCCCAATCTTTGCCTTCTAAACTTCTTCTTGCCTCCAATCTATACTTATAGAGTATACAAAAGTATGGGGTTAGTACAAAGAATGTACTAAGTATGGCATATGTAAAAATATGCAAAAAGGGACGTTTAGTATAAATAGAACTTTCATGCCAAATAAGTAAACCTTCATGACTATAGAATTGAAATAGTATATAGATCATTATTTACCACATAATGAAAGATTTCCATAATTTAAGCACAAAGAATTACTTAACAATAAGTTCCAAAAACATTACTGTGAATCCCTTCAAAATGTTACAGTGAACTCATTCATACCAAGAAAACTGTGAACTCACTTTCTTTGAGGTTTCCCTAACCAAGTTATCCTAAGACTCACTATGGTAAGCCATGAAGGAACCTCCTATACACCCCCTTCAAGACACACCCTAGTGATCCTTAACACTACCAACCATAGGCTTACCTCGCACGGGAAACAAGTCCACATAATAAACTAGACATTAGAAGAACATTCGTACATTAAGGACTTCATAAAGGTGCCTTTGACTAAGTGGACTTACAAGTTACACAAAGTGCAGCGTGAGAGTAGCATCCCATACTACTACTCCCATTTTGTGGTCCTTGAGGACTAAATGAGGCTAGGTACACTACATTCATCATTCATAACTTCATTATATAAGACCTAACTTAAACTTGCTTTCTTAACATTAGACCTAAAGTCATATAACTTCATTTACAACACATGCTAACTCATTCATACATTAAGACAAAGACACACCAAGAATCCCCTTTCGGAATGTCTACTTGTGCAATGGATAAATAGAGTCCCATACCACTACCTACCACAAGTAGTAGACTCTTTTAGGAGACTTAATTCATTACATAATAACACATTCATAAATTAAGAAAAGTCACACCAAGACTCTTCCTCCGGAATGTCTACTTGTGCAACGGATGAATAGGGTCCCATACCACCACCCACCCTAAGTAGGACACTCTTTTAGGAGAAATAATTCATTACATTTTTTGTGGGGGATAACTTTAACCAACATAGACAATGAGATCTAGACATGGAATCTCGATATTACCCCTATAGGATGAGGGATACCCACTTGCCCAGGGTAGGGTCATTCTTTTAGATTTTGCATGGCCTCTCCAATAGCTACACCTATGCGGGCGCATAGTTAAGGGATAAGGAGATTGCTATTATGTAAATCATTCTTTACTAACGAGGAATACTCATCTCAAGAGGTACATTAGTATAAAACAGCTCAACTCACGAAGTTTAGCCACCCCTTCTTCATATCCTCTCGGTGCTAAACATAACTCCCCCATGAAGTCTCAACATTATATACTATAGGTTAAGGATAACTTGTGGACACCATATCTCAACTCACGAAGGGTATCCATCCTACGATCTATCTTATAAAGCTCTTGGGAGATAGTGAGGTTGCTACTGAACACTTCATCTCAAATAACGAAGAGTGTTCACCCCAAGCTCCCCTTATTCACATTTACTAACTTCATTCATTTATTCAAGTTTGAGTGTGTATGTAGACACACATTTCACATAATCACCATATCATTAAAATTTAATTCTTGACATGCTTATACATTCATTTATCATACTTTACTCACTAGCATGCTCACATGTACACATACTTTATTAAAACATACTTTAAAAATGGCATACAATTTAAGTTTCACAAGACATATCAACAACAACATCATCACTTCAAATTTACTTCATATATCAAGCCTTCAAGTCCATACTCACAATAACCATACAAATATAATATACTCATGAACTTCAAGTAAACAACGCCACCAAAGGTGGACCATACCACTCAAAAACAATTCACAATAACAACAAAACAATATAACCAACTTACCATTAGCCCAAGATTTCACTACCTATAATCGATTCCTCAATATTTTATCATAATATAGTCATTTGGTCAGTAGCTAAACCATAATTTCATCATCAAGAAATCAAATCTCAAACACCACACAATCATGTTCATTTAACCCATTTCTTAAGTTAAAAGTTTGAAATATGCATAAGCATGGGTTCATTAGGGTTTTGATATTTAAATCATCAACTTATACTAAAATAAACATATTTGAATCATTAGAAAAATTTTATATGAAGACCCATGCTTAGAGTCAAAGATACAAGAAAATAGAGTTTAAAACCCCTTTGAATGGAAGAGAGTGCAAGGATGACTATCATACCTCAATGAGAACAAACCCACTAATTTTGATGAATAAAACGTCCACCAACATCCCTCCAAGACCTTCCTTGAGTCCAAGCTTCTATGGGGTTTTGGGAGAGTCTTTCTTTAGAGAGATAGTTCGAATATTTGAAATGAGGGGTCCTGTCTAGGTCAAGGAATTAAAACCAATTTAATATACTCTAAAAACCCTAAAATAATCATACTAGGTTCATAAAAGACATGGTATGAATTTACAAAATACCCCAACCCAAGGCAGTAAAACGTGACAACTTTTACAGTGACCCATCGACGACCACTAGCTATGGGGCGTCGTCCAACCAACGGCCCGTCCTTCTAGGGATTTGATTGGGACTGAGGCTTCACACTGGGGTTTATGCTCCCACCACTATGCGTGGAGCTACTCTCCCAAATGACGGCCCGTCATCAGGACTACAGTCCGTCGATTCTAGGGCGTTGATTGGGCCTGTCGTGATAGCTTGGTTGCTATGTCTTGGGTACTCTTCCTTATGGTTCCTAAATGGATTCGTACACGGACGTTAAACCCATAAACATGGTCATATAGGTCTTAGTATAATCCCACATCAATTTCAACTAAACTGAACAAATAAAACTTGCTAAAACACATGAGGACACGCAAGCACTTTGTAAGGCATACCTTCTGAACATCATGGACGTTCTTCAGTGTTTGACCTCTAAATATCATCAAACTTTGTACATTGCCTAAGGACATCATTATTAATAATTTTTAAAAAAATTAACTCATGAAACATTTAGAAATCTCTAGTTCACCTTAGTTCATTTTAGGGTGTTATACCATAAAAGAATATAGACCTACTACCAGAGGTTATCCCAAGACCCACCTAAGTAAGATATGAAGCGATCGCCCATACAACCCCTTCACACCTACCTAGATGATACTCAAGACTACCTAAAGTAAGATCATTTCATTTTCATCTCTTATCTTCCTACCTAAAATTACTCTAAGACTCACCTAAGTAAGACATGAAGAGACCGCCCATACACCCTCTTCAAGCCTACCTAAGAAATCCTCCAAGCTACTCTAGATAAGAACCTGTTCATCTATAACAAATTAACGAGGTCAACAATATTCATTAAAACATTTAAGAGAAATTCATCAATTAGAGGACTTCACGTAACGATCTTATAGGAGCTAGGGAACCTCATCCTAATATCTTAAATGTATACTTGTGCCATGTATAGATACCGTCCCATTCCACTACCTACAAGTTGTAGAACTTATCCAACACTAGAATGCATCCCACATTATTAGATAGGTATTAACCGACATACACCACACTACCTAGGTATGGAATCCAAAGTCTACCCTTACTCCGAGGAGGGTGTTGTACTTACCAATGGTAGAACTAGGACACATCCCATGTTGGCACATGGTTAAGGAATATCAAGGATTTCTTTGTACTCTAGTCTCATTTTAAGTAGAGCCACTATCATAAGCATATTCACTCAGTGCTTTGTCTTGTTCTCATAGAGTAAGTTCATTCACATAAAGGTATATGAGAAGGTACCATCTCTTAGTCTTACCAAACAATAATACCCATACCAACGATGGGTCCACTAGGGATTCCACTAAAGGTCTATATGGATAACTCTTATTACTTCTGTAGAGATGATTTCATGTCTTTCCAGCCAACCTATCCCTAAGTCCATCATTCCAGTCAAGAAGGATACCATTACGGTCTTTTACTTCAAGGTTTCTATTAGCCTTATTTCATATTCAAGGTTTCACATTAACTTAGGGTTCTAGACTCATCAAGAAGGGGCACCATGCTTAGGTCTACCGGTTCACGACATGCTCTAGAATACCTCCTATAATTGTTCAGGAAAGGCACCAACTTAGGTTTACCGATCCTAGATTTTCAGCCTTTTCATTCATTCAAGACAAAGGTGCCTAAGTCTACCAAGTCAAGATTTCACATTCACATACCTTTCATGCATCAAGTAGAGGGACCTAAGTCTACCAATCAAGACACAAATTCATCATATCACGTATTCCATAACATTGAAGTACCATGTAGGGACAACCAAGTCTACCTAACAAGATACCATACCAATACAATAGAAACTCATCACTGTTACCATAGTCACATATAGTCATTAAGAGGAAATCATACTTTCACCTCACATATACACACACATTATCATCCTTAACATTGTTCATTTGTACAAGTTATAATATCATAATTAGACATTCACATAATAATGTTGGAAAGGTCATGTTCATCACAATTATAACACACAAACATCGCCATTATAAGTGGACTATACCAATTAATACAATTCAATATAAATTCTTTATAATATAGAGAAATCAGGTAAAGTCAACACCTTCCCATCATCATCATCACCATTCCTTAGACTTTTTCAATCAATTCACTTCACAAAGGCTCTTAACCATAGCCATATAGACAATATAACCAACAACCAATCCATATCAATGATCCAACAACATAAATTATGAATATCATCATTATTAAGCAGGTTATATACAATTCTATCATGATCTTTCCATAATTTGATAGCCCAATACAATCTACACATGAATTAAATAAGATCAAGCCATGATAAATTGACCCACATTAGAGCTAAAAATAGTAATTCATGTAATGCATGGGTTCGTAGAGTTATTGATCTAAATACATTCAATTAACATCAATTATATCATAAAACATTGATTCACATTCCTTCATACAAGAACCCATGGCTAGAATACAAAATAGGAAATTCTATGTTTTTGAATGTTTTTGAAGAGCCTTTGAAATTGGATCCTTGATTGGAATAACAGTCAAGGATGAAACACCATACCTATATTGAATATAAGCCCACTAAATTGATGGAGAAACATGGAAAATTTAGTCTTCTTCCTTGGAGCCTCAAATCTCTATCAATGAAGGTTTTGGAGACAGAGAATGGAGAGCTTTTCTTTTTGAGTTGAGGATTTTTCTTAATTAGTGACCTTTTTTGGGATTTCAAAAGACTCAATAAGCATCAAAAAATAATTCCCAAACTAACCAAAATACCCCTAGACTTATTGGACCTTTTAATCAATTCCAATTTGACTTAAAAACGACGCCACCAAATCGGGCAAGTTACTGTTTGTCCCGGGATCACCTCCATTTCTTGGTTCTGGAATTTTCTTTGAGACATAATGGTTCGCATTGGCCTCGCTTCACAAGGAAAGAATTTCCTTTTAAGTGCTGCAGGTGCGACCCGCAACCAGCTTTGAAAAGGGGCTGTCCGGCAGTCTCCTTCGCCCATGTTTGGATCCTCCTTGGGGACCCTTAGGGTGTTCCTCGGTGAGTCATAGTCAAATTTTTAACCCTTTACATGTAAGTCTATGTATAGGAACCATACATACCCAATTCCATCCTCATACGATACCCCAAAACTCCACTACAAAACACTACTACACACTAGTTCAACTTAGACTAGTTTCTGTACGTCTTGGACGTTCTTCGATGTTTGACTTCCAAAACTCTACAAAATTACTTCTAATTTTAATATTCATAATTTTAACACCTTATTAACTCATTAAAAACATGTGAGGCTCTATTTTAAACTAGTTCATTTTAGGGGCGTTACACATTCTCCCCCACATGGACAATATTTGTCCTTGAATGATACTAAAACACTTTCAAGAGTAGAAACTCAAGACTAACATCTCATAACCATACCAAACAATATACTATGCACATAGACAGGAGGAACATCAACTTCACCTAATTAAGAGACTCAAAAAACAACAAGAAAGTACGAACAACATCTAAAACTTATCATGCTATAAGACTCTACCTTTTTATTTTACATAGGAGGAGCTTTATTCTCCACATATCATCATGCTCATCTACATCATTTCTGTGCACAAAATGCCAAATACTCATGAAAACACCATTATGCAACATTTTCAATTACCTTACTCTAAAACATGCTTACTAGTTCACTAATGCAATATTTAAGCAATTCATTATAAAGGCATGACAATATGAGAGACAAAATCATAACAAACTCATTTTACCATATAAACATTACCTCATGAAAACGCACAATGCAAGGAGATCAATGAAACTCATTTTCACTTAGACTCCTAATAACATGCAATAGTGCTACCATGAAATTCTAACTCTTAAGATTTAATAGAATACAAGAGAAGAGACCACCATCCACAACCTAACTATTCACCATACTCCCCTCTTAGAAGGAACCCATCACAACTTAAGAGAGAAAATTATAACTTACCGATATCCTCATCTGAATTTGGTTTAGCTTCAAGGCAATAGAAACGATTCCTCTTTAGTGCACCAACATCCAGAGTATTAAGAGGAGCTTTCTTGGCCTCTCTTCATCTAGAAAAAATAGTAAGAGAACCTCTCACCTTATGATCATCCTTTCCACAACTAAAGAACGCATTAGTTTCGGCTAGACACTTCCCAAAGTGATTCTTCCCATAAGAGGAGCAAGTAAGATTAACACCTTGAGAACCAACACTTCTCTCATGATTGGCTTTAGGGGAACTAGGAGAATCTTGGTTTGGATCCCTCTTCTTAAACCAAGGTTGGTTTTTCTCATCAGATCTTCCCCTCTTCATATTTCTTGAAATCCTACAAAGTTTGGACTCTTCAATGGATTGTCCATACACCATAAGTCTACATAGTTTCATGTTACTATGGATAATGGTCGTACGACACTCTTCTTTCACAAGGACGACAACATTGGTCATAAACCTACTCATCTCATCTCTAGGGTTAGACACCAAGGATGGAGAATACTCAGAAAATAAGGTAAACTTCAAAGAATACTCTTCAACACTCATGTTACCTTGCCTAAGGTTTATAAACTCCTCACTCTTTACCTCCCTCTTGTCACGGGGAAAGTAATTTCCTAAGAAGGCTTCCTTAAGCTCTTCGTATTCTATAGGAACCGACTAAACTTACATATTGTCTTTCCATTGAGTGCACCATACTTGAGAGATTTCCCTCAATTAATATGAAGCCAACTCCGCTTTCCCCCTAGAAGTCACCCCCATAACATTTAACACCTTGTACACATCATCAAGGAACTCTTGGGGATATTATCACACCATAGAAACAAGGAAGATTGGAGGATTCATCCTCACAAAGTCTCTAATCTAGAGTTCATGGTACTCTCAAGAGAATTCATCCTAGGCCCAATATCTCTATTTACTTGAGTCGTCATGGCTCGGGATAGGGTAAGAAGAGCCTCTCTAATCTCCTTATTACTCATGTCCGGGGATACTACAAGAATCTCATTTCCTTCATTAGCTATACAGATTTGTTCAACTTGAGGAACTTGAACACCATGTGGAACTTGTTCAACTCGAGGAGGAACTCCTGCATTGACCACTTACACATCCACTGTTCATGTAGGCGTCCTTCTTGTAATTTCCCATAAAAAGAAGAGAATATATTAGGAAAATACACTTATAACCTCAACTACATGGCACAACACAAGAGTAATGAAGAAACTGAAACTTCTATCGTCCTATAGCCTCTCGCTCATAGATGTGTCGGGACTCACAACCGATGAACAAGACTCTGTTAGACGTGGCTTTCATGAGATTTTGAATCATAAAGACTACTTTATAACCTTATACTCTGATACCAAGTTTGTCACGACACAAATTACAATCTAGAAGTTAGGGCGTCCTTTAAGTCTCCACATGGTGTACTCGACCCGTCGGAGGTCTTGTACAAGCCTTTAGACATCTATCATCGCATATATATATGAAAAGTAGTGCAGAATTAAATGTTTTCATAGTAATAGTCAAACTCTTTTATAGAAACGTAGTAAATACTAAGTCTCGTCATCGCCATATTAGGCACATGAACATCTTAGGGTCACAACCCATACATCAATAAAATGGAAAACCAAAGTCTATTACAATGACTTTTGAAAAAGGAAGCTATACATAACTATGTCCTCGAATCAAATGAGGACATGCAAAATTTGCTTGAGAGAATGATATTCCCAAGCTTCACTTCCAAGAGATTCCTCACTTTCCACCTACACCTGTAGAATAAACAACATATGGAATTAGTACATTGAATGCACATGCATTAAAAGCATGCTAAAATAGACATTTACTTTATAACATGCTTCTATGCTCCTTTGATGTATATCTCATAAAACAAATATAAGAACCACTTTCAAGACAACATGCACATATAATACATAGTCAAGTAATCAACATTATACAACTATAATCAGTTGGAAATGATACAAGAGGATAGACATCCTAGCAAAGGTTATCCCAAGACCCACCTAAGTAAGATATGAAGCGACTACCCATACAACCCCTTCACACCTATTTAAATGATCCTCAAGACTACCTAAAGTAAGATTATTCCCTTTTCATAAGATTATTCCCTTTTCATTACTTAACTCCCCACCTAAAGTTACTCTAAGACTCACCTAAGTAAGACATGAAGAGACCGCCCTAAAAACACCCTCTTGAAGCCTACCTAAGCAGTCCTCCAAGCTACTCTAGATAAGCACCTTTTCACTCATCATACATTAACTAGGTCAACAATATTCATTAAAATATTTTATATATATTCATCAATTGGAGTACTTCACATAATGGTCTTAGAGGACCTAGGGACCCTCATCCTAGCATCTTCAAAGTTTACTCGTGTAATGTATAAATAGTGTCCCATTCCACTACCTACACATTGTAGAAATTCCCCAACACTAGAATTCATAACGCATGATGAGAATAGGGATTAACTGACATAGATCACACTATCTATGTATGGGATCCAAAGACTACCCCAACTCCAAGGAGGTGTTCTACTTGCCAAGGGTAGAATTAGGACATTAAGGAAAATTAAGTGTTTCTTCGTATTCTAGTCTGATCTTAAGTAGAGACACTACCAAAAGCATATTCACTTGGTGCTTTGCCTTGTTCTCATAGAGTAAGTTCCTTTGCATAAAGGTATATGAGAAGGTACCATCTCTTAGTCTTACCAAACCATAATACCCCTACCAACGATGGGTCCACTAGGGCTGCAACTCAAGATTTATAAGAATAGATCTTATGACTTCCTTAGAGATGGTTTCATGCCGTTCCAGCAAACCTATCCCTAAGTCCATCGTTCCACTCAAGAAGGATATCATTACGGTCTTTCACTCCAAGGTTTCTATCAACCTTCTTTCATATTCAAAGTTTAACATTCACTTAGGGTTCTAGACTAATCAAGAAGAGGCACCAAATTAGGTCTACTGATCCAAGATTTTAAGCCTTTTAATTCATTTAAGACAAGGATGCCTATGCCTACCAAGTAAAGATTTCACATTCACATAGATTTCATGGATCAAGTTAAATATACCAATCAAGACACAACTTTATCATATAACGTATTCCATAACATTCAAGTACCGTGTAGGGACAACTAAGTCTACCTAAGAAGATACCCTACCAACACATACTGAAACTCATCATAGTCTACCATAGTCATGTATAATCAAATAGAGAAAATCATACATTCACCTCACATATACACACACACATTATCATCCTTAACACTATTCGTCTATAAAAGCTATATAATGATAATAGCATAATTCACATAGTAATGCTTTCAAGGCCATGTTCATCACAATTATAACACATAAACACCACCACCATAACTGGACCATACAATCAATACAATTCAATATCAATTCGACACAATATAGAGAAATTAGGTCAACTCTTCACCTTTCCATCATCATCATCATCATCACCATTCCTTAGCCTTTTCAATCAATTCACTTCACAAAGGCTCTTGCCCATAGCCATATACAGAATACTAATCCAAAAACCAATCTATATGAATGATCCAACAACACACATTATGAATATCACATTATAAGGCAGGTTATTGACAATTTTATCATAATCTATACATCATTCGATAGCCCAATACAATCTACACATGAATTCAATAAAATTATGCCATGATAAATTTATCCATATTAGAGTGAAAAATAGGAATTCATGTAATGCATGGGTTAATAGAGTTCTTGATCTAAATAAATTAAGTTAACATCAATTATATCATAAAACATTCATTCAAATCCTTTCATACAAGAACCCATGCCTAGAATTCAAAATAGGAAATTCTATGTTTTTGAAAGTCTTTGAAAAGCCTTTGAAATTGGATCCTTTATTGGAAGAATAGTCAAGGATGAAACACCATACTTATATTGAAGATAAGACCACGAAATTGATGCACAAACATGGAAAATTTAGTCTTCTTCCTTGGAGCCTCAAAGCTTTATCAATGAAGGTTTTGGAGAGAGAGAATGGAGAGGTTTTCTTTTTGAGTTGACGATTTTGCTTAATTTGTGACCTTTTTTGGGATTTTAAAAGACTCATTAACCATCAAATAATAATCCCCAAACCACCCAAAAGACCCCTAGACTTATTGAACCTTTTAACCAATTCTAATTTGACATAAAACTGAAACCACCAAATCATGCAAGTTACTATGTGTGCGCTCTGGGGTCACCTCCATTTCTGGGCTCTGGAATTTTATTGGTAAAGAATGGTTCGCGGTCGTCCCGCGTTAATGGGAAAAAATTTCCCTTTAAGTGTTGCAGGCACGACGCCCAACGACCTTCAAAAAGGGGCTGTCCGGCAGCCTCCTTGGCCCATGATTGATTCTTCCTTGGGGACCCTTAGGTTTGTTCCAAAAGAGTTGTACTCAAACGTTTAGACCTTTCATATGAGTATATGTGTATGAACCATCGTTTACCCAATTAAATCCTCAAACCATACCCCAAAACTCCACTATAAAACACTACTACACACTAGTTCAACTTAGACAAGTTTTCAGTTGTCTTGTACGTTCCTCGATGTTTGACTTCCAAACTCTAAAAATGACTTCTAATGCTAATATTCATCATTTTTACAACTTTTTTAACTCATGAAACACATGTTAGTATCTTGTTTAACCTAGTTTATTTTTAGGGGGTGTTACATCTCCAACCAAGGGAACTTGCCCAAGGGCTAAAAAGAATAGGGTGCTTAACCCTAGGCCTCAAGGAGTCAATGGTGGTGGATATTCTATGAAAAGGACTACATGTTCCAACTGTGCCAAGAGATATGATGGTAAGTGCCATGTTGAAAAGAGTGGTCATATGGTGAGAGGTTGTCCCATGCTAAAGATTAAAGGAAGAGATGGAAAACAATCCGTTCTCAGTGTTTCAAACTTTGATGCTCCTAAGAAGAAATATTATGCTCTTCAATCCCGAGGTGACCAAGAAAGCTCCCCGGATGTGGTGATTTGTATGTTATAAGTCTTTTATATTAATGTTTATGCATTGTTAGACCTTGGTGCCAATTTGTCCTTTGTTACACAATTTATGGCTATGATATTGAAATACTTCCCGAAGTGTTGTTAGAGCGTTTTTTAGTGTCTACTCTGTTGGTGACTTGTGGCAAAAAGAGTCTATAGGAGTTGACCTATTTCTTTGTTCCATAATGTTACCCTGGTGGATTGGACAAAGTTATACATGTTATACTTTGATATCATTTTGGGTATGGATTTGTTTCATGCATGTTATGCCTCTATTTATTTTAGAACTTGGGTAGTAAGGTTTCAATTCCCAAATGAGTCTACTTGAGAGTGGAGGGGGGGGGAATTTTATCCCTAGAGGTCAATTCGTTTATTGTCTCAAGGCTAGGAAAATGATCTCCAAGGGGTGTATTTACCGTGTTGTTAGGGTCATTGATGTTGAGTCTGAAACCCCTTCCTTAGAGTTTGTCCCTATGGTGAGTGATTTTCTGAAAGTCTTTCCCGATAACTTGCTCGGCATTCCTCCTAAACGGTAAATAGAATTTAGCATGAATCTTTTTTTGGATACGCAACCTATTTCAATTCATTCTTATATATGGTTCTGGTCGATTTGAAGGAGTTTAGGTTGCAATTAGATGATACGCTAGACAAGGGTTTTATTCAATTGAGTATCTCTTTGGCTACTCCGATGTTATTTGTGAGAAAGAACAATGGGCCCTTAGAATGTGTATTGAAATACCTCAAATTGAACAAGGTGACTATAAATAATAAGTATCCCCTTCCTATAATTGATGACTTGTTTGATCAACTTCAACGGGCTAACTATTTCTCCAAACTAGATCTTGGTTGATGCTATCACCCACTAAGGGTGACAGAGGTTGACATTCCTGAGAAGAATTTTCGAACAATATATGATGCATGAATTTCCAAACAAATTATGGTCACTTAGAGTTCCTAGTAATGTCCTTTGGTCTAAAAAAATGCCTCGGCAGCATTCATGGACCTGATGCATTGGTTGTTTAGGCAATATCTTGATTTGTTTGTGATCATCTTTATCAACAATATTTTGATATATTGAAGGAGTGAAGGTTAACATAAGGATCATTTGAGAATAGTATTGCAATTCCTTAAAGACCACCAATTATATGCTCATTTTAGTAAATGTGACTTTTTGCTAAGGTCGGTTGCTTCTTTGGTCATATTGTGTCTAAGCAAGGGTATTGAGGTAAATACTATGAAGACGGATGTGGTCAAGGTTTGGTCTAGAAATCTAACTCCTATCGATATTAGAAGCTTTTTGGGTTTGGCCGGTTACTATAGGAGGTTTGTTGTTGATTTCTCCCCCCATCGCTTCAATGTTGACGACTTTGACTCATCCTAATTAATTAGCTTTAGTTTCAAAGGGTACCTTCCATGAGATATACAATAATAAAGAATTAAGAAATATTTAGTGAGATTTATGCTTAGTACTGAGTGCATATTGATAAGTGAGATGGTACCTCTACCGCTAGTAGAGGCGGGGTTTCTAGAAACAATCTCTTGACATTGAAGCTCTCCCGCAGTAGAGGCCGGTTCTAGTAGAAATCTCTGTATACCTTAAATCTATTTCCCATAGGTTTATTATCTTCTGTATCCACTCAATCTAGAAACTTATGGTCCTTACCATGGCAAGTAAAAGAACCCTTTTTCAGTGTGGGAGACAATGTGGGATCATGTTATAGCTCCCATGGTCTCAATGTCGGTTAAATCTAATTCCCCACAATTAATTATGAACTAAGGTTATTCAAGGAGTATCACATAGGAGCTGAAATGTTTTAAAGAAGAATTTATCTTGCATTGATATTGAGTTATGACTTATGTTTTATAACTCTTCCATATGATGTTTTAGCCGTTAATGGCATGTCATGAAATGAAATATCCCTTTTAGCATGTTCTAAATATTTTATGCATGTATATCATAGTTGGTATATTTTTTTGTACTAATGCATACTCTTGCCTACATGTTTCCCAAATATAGGGTCCGATTTCATAATTCTTAGTTTCGTGGCTAGTGGGTGATTTGATTGACTCTCGAGCTTTGGTGAGTACTTATGCTACGAGGACGGATTTTATTGGTTCCAGTAATCTTCATGGATTTTCTCTTTTGTACATGATATATGGGCTAGGCCTAATTTCATACTATTGTATTAGATGGTTATGATGAGATAAGAGTTTATACTTTCACATTTTGTTTTATAAAATGTTTTGGACTTGGACCATGATTTTACTCATATTGTTCTATTTCTTATGTTATGAGAGTTGTGGCTTGTATGGAGTCCATAGGAATTCTATGCGCCATGTCACATCTAAGGTTACCTTTGGGTCGTGAAAAAACATGGTAATCAAAGCACAAGGTTTAGAATAGTCCAAGTATTTCTCATAAGCCATGTCTAGTAAAGTCTTATACATAAGTGTGAAATGCGCCATATTTAGAATGAGAGGCTACGAGATGATTCCAAAAATCCACTTCTTCCATTACTCTTAAGTCATGCAGTAGAGTTTACATCTATAAGGTCTCTCTCCTAATCCTTTTCCTACGTTCTTCAGGATATTTCTACCTGAAGAGCTTATACTGGAAGAAATGTCAGGTAGAATGTGGAAAATAAGCTCCTCCCCAATCTCCTCAAGTTTCGATTGATACTATGGCCGAATAAGTGTCCAATGTGGAGTTAGGGCTGCATTTTGAGTGTTGGATCAAGCCTTGATGGCCCAAGACAATAGGTAGGTTGTGGTTCCAGCAAGCGTAAGTGTGAACACAACGACTTCAAAAATGAGGGACAACATGAACCCTCCAGATTTTCATGGTTATAAGGTTGAGCAAGATACTTAAGATTTTGTTGATGAGGTCTATTAGATTTTGATGAACATGGGAGTTATGCTGGTGGAAAAGGCTGAGTAGACCGCTTATCAAGTAAAAGGTGCGGCTCGAATTTGGTATAATCAATGGAAAGAAGGGTGTAACATTTCAAAAATCCAAGAGTTGTTGTAGATCCTAACATAGGTTTATTGAGGTCTAGGCACTGTTTTTAGGACTATAATAATGAATATATGTCATTTCAGACGTTTAGAAACAAAAATTGAGCGTACATGACGTTTGGAAATTTTGTTCAAGGATGTACTATCATGCCTTAGCCTATTTAACTAGCTTTTAGAAGTAGAAAATTCATGAAATTAAGTGGAAGGGTGTATAAAATGTGTTTAAGGTGATTCGTCGTTGAAATATCCTTGTAAACTCCCCAAGGACCAACCAAGGGCCCTTGAGGAGGACCCTAGCACGAAGGAGACAACACTGCCTAGGCAGTGTGCAACAACGAAAGCAAAGGAACGGCTCATGTGTGGATCGACGGGGAATCGATCTCACACTTAGACAAAATGGGGAAGAACTCGCTTGCACAAGCCTCTGACCAAAACTATGAGTGTGGAGGAACAAGGGGGACCATGTTGTCGCCTCACAAATGGCCCACCGTTTGGGGTCACGTCTGTGAGGGTCATGTTTACCTGAACGGTTTTAAGTTAGTTCATTTAATTATTTAATGGGTTAGGTGGTTAATTAGGGGTTTAAGGGAGTCTAATTAAGTTAATTAAGCCCCAATATAAAGGCCCCAATCCTCATTAGTCTAAACACAACTCACAAAATAAACTCTCTTCCTTCTATCTTCTCTCTCTATTTGGAAGACACCACTGAAGACAAGCTAGGGGGAGGTTTTGGGGGATGTAAAGGGACTAATTCACCATAAAATCTTCATCAAACCTTAAGGTATGGGATTTAATTTCACCTTTGAGACTTCTTTCCTCAAAGGGCTTCTTCAAAGCATTTCTAAAAGTTGGGTTTTAAAATGGGTTTCATACAATTACGAATTTGATGTTATGAACTGAGTTGTTTATGGTTTATTTAGGATATAATGAATAAATTAATATTTTAACTTTATTATGATAATTTGTGATGGTTTGGTCTAAATTGAAGAGGATGATCCTTAACCCTTAACCTAGGTTTGATCATGATGTGAAATAGGTTGTGATTGATTCACTGACTTGAATATTGGTTAAATCACCATTAGATGATGTTGTTACACTAATCATGAGCAAATTAAGATGAATTGTAGTCTTTAATACTAATTCTTGAGAAGTGATCTACGTTATGAGAATTGACATATATATCTTGTTTTTAGCTTTGATTTAGTATTGAATTATGGTGTAGTGACTCTTCTAGCCTTATTATCATATTGATCATTGGATTATGATTATGTTGTGATCTAATGGTATTGAAGAAAGGGTTGATGGTAAGATCTTGATGATGAATTATGAAGGAGAGTTGGTAAGTCTTGTAATCCCTATTCCTTACTTCAACTTATGGTTAATTGTGATTAAGTCATGATGTTGTGTTGGAGTATGCTTTATGTAGGATCTGTAGGGTGTTATGATGTTGAATTGAAATGTCTTGATTATGGTTGTGAGGTTTATTAAGATGTAAATGTTATAAGGATTGTGATGTATATCAACGTGCCTTATTATGAAGCGATGTATAATGTGTTAATCTCACTTATATGAATTGTGATAAAAGGACTATACTCATGAAATTCTTATTGAGCTATGACGATGAATATACAAGTGCTATATCCTATGACCTAAACTATGTTATGATTAATAATAAAGACTTAAAGACATTTAAATAAAGGGACTTAGCTAAGCACCGAGTGAACTTGACAATGGGAGGTGATAACTTCCCAAAGAGGAAGATTGCCCAATAGTTCTACGTGAGAGAGGAATAGTCATCCAATAGATTCCCATGAGAGGAGGCCTCAATTACAAAGTGGTATGAAGAGGGAATATACTCTCTCTTAGTTCTTGAACTATGTTGCCCCCATAGGAAGACTAGATAGTGGATCCACCTAGAAATAAGCTACATTTAAGTTGGTTTTACTTTGACCGATAGACCACCTTCCATCGGTGTAAGGTTTTACAACACATGATCCACACTTATCTCTTATGGTCTATGTCGGTTAAGGAAAGTGTTCCCTAAACTAAAATGAAGCAATGAAGTGTAAATTAACTAAGATAACTTGAAAGGTTTGACTAAGACTAGGTAGGGGTGTGGGACTCTATCTATGCCTTGCACTAGTTGGCCTTGATGGAAGCTTTAGGGAGCTGATACTATGTATGTATATGATAATGATGTATATGATGATAATATGTTGATGTTACAAAATAAATGATATTTTATGATGATGATTTATCCATATGAACTTGTAATTGGATTATATTATTAAAGTTGGAAATTGGTTATGGTTTCTTGTTGAGTCTACTTGATTGAGCAAGTTTATGGGGCTTTGCTTGGTCATTGAACTTCTTCACTTGATGAGGATTCATGAGTACTTGTCTTGTTTATTATGATATGATTAACTCTTATTCATGTCTCTGATGGTATTCATTGATGATAGGGTTGTAGGAGATTATGGGTTCAAGTATGTGGATATGCATATTTCTTGTTTGGGTTGGTAAACATGTTTTGTTGCTTGGTATGACTTGCTTGATTTTGCATAAGACTTTTAAAAAGGTAAAATAGCATGGTTTAACTAAATGTCCCTTTTTAGTATGTCTTGATCTTATATGTGTGTATGGTCTCATACTTAGTACAAGTAATTTAGTAACCCCATTTCTTTCTTTTTTCCAAAAATTTTAGGTTCCAATCGTTGAAGGATCATTCAAGATGACTTGAACAAGACTTGGATATTCTCTACCATCCAAGTGGGTAGGTCCTCACTTTCCGAGGGCGATGCTAGTATCTCGTTTATGGATTTGCTTTGTTTTCTAAGACTCTTATGTTCATTCTATTTTAATTTGAGTACGAATTGTATAAGTCTATATGTAGATCCTTTACATTGATGTAGGGATATTCCCGAATTGTTATGATATTTATATAGTATGAAATGAGATAATCTTTAAGACAATGTTCTATCTTATGTAAATATATGTGCAATAAAAGTAGAAGGCTATGTAACCTTCCTATACGAAGGGTCTATTTATACTCGATATATATATTATGTGTATGTTGAGGTCTATGTAAACCTCCAAGTAAAATTAAGTAAAATTTCTAAATTTTCTGCTAAATTCAACTTATGACTGTAATGATGTAAACTAAGAGGCTAGTCTTAGTCCTCAAATAGGGTGACTATGCCGGTTACATTTAGGGGGTAAAACCCGGATGTGACAAACTTGGTATTAGAGTAGGAGGTTGAATTATCTTAGAGTCGATGTCTCTCTCTACCACTCCTATGTAAGTTTGTGTTCATAATTGTGAAGTGCACCACACTTATGGACGGGAACCTACATGATGCCTGGAAAACTCTCATTATCTTGGAAATCATATATCGTGCCATTAGAGTATACTTATGGTTTGTTTTTGCATCAAATCGTATTATTGTGCTGATAGAAAGAACAAACACTCGACGTAATGTGGCTCGGAGATTTGAGGAAGAGATTTCCAATGCGGCCGATCCTCCCCGTGGTGATCAAGTCCCTCCGCTTGAAGAAGATACTAATGGTGACCCAACTCCGGTCAATCCTCCACCATTTAATGATGGTGACATACGGGGTGCCCTTATTCAATTGGCCCAAGCCGCCACCATTCAAGCCCAAGATATGACGACCCAATCTAATTGAGAGGTTGTAACCCAAATTCATCAACAAGTTACTACCATGGCATCCCGTCCAAGTGATTTCACTTGGATGAATATCCTACTTTCTATGGGTCAAAGGTTGATGAAGACCCCCAAGTGTTCATTATTGAAGTCCACAAAATACTCTTTGCTATGGGGTTGTCTACTACTGAGAAGGTCGAGTTAGCCACATACCAACTCAAAGATGTGGCTCAAATTTGGTATGTTCAATGGAGGGACAATAAGCCTCTTAGGGGTGGACTGGTGACTTGAGAGATCTGCAAGAAATCATTTCTTGATCGGTTCTTTCCTAGGGAGATGAGGGAGACCAAAGTGGTAGAGTTCACCAACATTCCTCAAGGAGGTAGGAGCGTTCATGAATACTCCTTGGAATTGATTAAATTGTCCAAATATGCTCCTTCCTTGGTTTCCAATCCTAGAGATCAAATGAGTCGCTTTGTGACGGGAGTGTTGCAAGACTTGCAAGAGGAGTGTCACTCAGCCATGCTACATGAAAACATGAACATTTCCCGTCTTATGGTGAATGCTAGAAGGTTGGAGGAGTCAAGGTATAAGAGGACGAGTAGAGATGCTAAGAGGGCAAAATCATTTGATTATGGTGCTACAAATAATAGGCTTGAGATCCAAGACAAGCTTAGATTTAAGAAAACGTTCTCTAATCAAGTTCCATCCAAATTTCCTAAGGCTCGTGATAATAAGGTGTCTAAGCCTATAGTCCCAAAGGGAAGGAGTGGGAAATCTCCAAATGAGAAGCTTACATGTGCCAAATGTGGAAAGGGTCATCATGGTGAGTGCTTGATAGGAACAAGAAATTGCTTTGGTTGTGGCAAGAGTGGTCACAAGGTGATGGATTGTCGAAATTTGAAGGGACAGGATAAGGGTGCTCAAGCTCAAGCAAGTGGTTCTAGTGATGCTCCTAAGAAGAACAACTTCTATGCTCTCTGCTCTAGGGGTGATAAAGATACTTCTCCCAATGTGGTGACCAGTAAGTTGAAAGTCTTTATTATTGACGTATATGCTTTACTCGATCCGGGTGTTACTTTATCCTTTGTTACTCCTCCAGTAGCCTAAAAGTTTGATATTTTACCCGATATTTTGCGTGAACCTTATATAGTGTCAACTCCGGTGGGTGAGTCATTTTTTGCAAAAAGGGTATATAGAAATTGTCCTATAATACTGCCCAATAGATTTTCTCATATTGATCTAGTAGAACTAGATATGCTAGATTTTGACTTTTTATTGGGCATGGATTGGTTGCATACATTTTTGCCTTTATTGATTGTAGGACAAGGGTGGTGAAGTTTAACTTTACAAATGAACCCGTTGTAGAGTGGAAGAGGGGAAACTCTATTCCTAGAGGTTGTATCATCTCTTGTCTAAAAGCATGCAAACTGATCTCTAAAGGTTTTCTATACCATATTGTCAGAGTCCAAGATCTAGACTCCGAAATTCCTCCCATTGAGTCGGTCCGCGTAGTGAGTGAAGTTCTGATGGTTTTTCTTAATGACCTTCCTGGTATTCCTCCCAGAAGATAAATTGATTTTAGTATTGATTTGCTATCGGATACAAATCAAATTTCATTTCCTCCTCATCGGATGGCTCCGGCCAAATTGAAAGTGTTGAAGGCTCAATTTAAAGATTTACTAGACAAAGGCTTCATTAGACCTAGTATTTCTCCATAGGGTGCTCCGGTTCTGTTTGTAAAAAAGAAGGACGAGTCCTTGAGAATGTGTCTTGATTACCGCCAACTCAACAAGGTCACTATAAAGAATAAGTATCCTGTCCCTCGGATTGACGACTTGTTCGAACAACTTCAAGGGGAAAGTTAGTTTTTTTAAAATTGACTTAAGGTAGGGGTACCACCAACTTAGGATGAAAGGTGAGGATATACCAAAGACGACATTTCCGACTAGATATGGTCATTATGAGTTCTTAGTAATGTCTTTTGGTCTCACTAATGCTCCGAAAGCATTTATGAACCTAATGAATAAATTGTTTCAAAATTACCTAGATTCATTTGTCATTGTCTTCATTGACGACATCTTGTTATATTCGAAGAATAAGGGTGATCATATGGGTCAATTGAGGGTGGTATTGCAAACCCTAAAGGAACATCAATTGTTTGCCAAGTATAGCAAGTGTGATTTTCGGTTGAGGTCAGTGGCATTTCTTAGACATGTCACCTCTGGTGAGGGAGTGAGGGTGAGGGAGTGAGGTAGAACTAAGGAAAATAGACGCGGTGAAAAACTGGTCTAGATCATTGACTCCTATCGACATTAGGAGTTTTTGGGGTCTAGCAGGTTATTATCAGAGGTTCCTGGATAATTTTGTGTCCATTGAATTTCCCTTCAATACTTTGACCTAAAAATGCAAGAAATTTGAGTGTTCGGAATGTGAGAAAAGTTTGCGAATGTTAAAAGATAGGCTTACTTCCGCTCCGGTGTTGACTTTACCGAAGGGTAAAATGAGGTTTGTTGTGTATTATAATGCATCATGTGTGGTCTTAGGGTGTGTGCTTATGCAATATGGAAAAATGATAGCCTATGCTTCTAGGCAACTTAAGGTGCATGAGAGAAAGCATCCTACTCATGAACTTGAGTTAGAGGTCGTGGTGTTTGCTTTGAAAATATGGAGGCATTACTTGTACGGTGTGAATTTTATGTCTTTACTGACCATGAGAGTCTCCAATATGTGTTTACCCAAAAGGAGTTGAATATACGAGAAAGAAGGTGGTTATAATTGTTGAAATATTTTTACATGAGTGTCCTCTATCATCCCGACAAGGCTAATGTGGTTGCGGATGCCCTAAGCCGTAGGACTATGGGTAGTGTATCTCACATTGACGAATCCAAGGAAGACCTAGTGAAGGATGTTCATAGGTTGGCTAGGTTAGGTGTAAGGTTGGAAGATTCTTCGAATGGTGGTTTCATGGTGCGTAATAACCCGAGTCATCATTGGTAGTTGAGGTGAAGTCCAAACAACACCTTGAAAAATCATTGATGGAGTTTAAGGAATCGGTCCTTGGCAAGCTTAATGAGACATTCTCCTTAGAGGGGATGGTATTTTAAGTTTCCAAGGAAGACTATGTGTTCCCAATATAGATGGGCTGAGGGACTGAATACTTGAAGAAGTCCATGGGTCCCGCCACTCCATTCATTCGGGTTTGACAAAAATGTACCATGATCTTAGGGAAGTATATTGGTGGGAAGGGATGAAGAAGGAAATAGCAGATTTTGTCGCTAAGTGTACAAATTGCCAACAAGTAAAAGCCGAACATCAAAAGCGGGGTGGCTTACTACAAGAAATCCAAGTTCTTACTCGGAAGTGGGAAGACATCACTATGGATTTTGTAGTGGGTTTACCTCGGACTCAAAATTCATATGATTCTATATGGGTGGTTGTAGATAGGTTGATCAAGTACGCTCATTTTATTCCCGTCAAGTGTACTTATTCGGCGGAAGATTATGATAGGATCTTCATAGATGAGAGTGTGTGACGCTATGGTATTTTGTTATACATCATACAGGATTGGGGTATACAATTCACATCTAGGTTTTGGAGGTCATTCAAAAAAGGGTTGGGTACTATAGTGAGGTTGAGTACCATTTTTCATCCCCAAATGGATGTTCAAGTGGAGCGTACTATTCAAACATTTAAGGATATGCTTAGGGATTGTATCATTGATTTCAAAAGGAAATTGGTATAAGCATTTGCCTTTGGTGGAGTTTGCTTATAATAACAGTTTTCGTTCATCCATCTCCATGGTTCCCTAGGAAGCCTTGTATGGTAAGAGGTTTAGGTCTCGTATAGTGTGGTTTGAAGTGGGTGAGCCTTCGCTTCTTGGTCCCGATTTAATTTATAAGACTTTGGAGAAAGTTCATATCATAAGGAACCGATTCCAAACGTCCTATAGTCAGCAAAAGTCTTATGTCGATCATAGGAGAAGGGATTTGGAGTTTGAAGAAGGCGATAAGGTGTATTTGAAAATTTCATCAATGAAAGGGGTAGTTAGATTTGGCAAGAAAGGGAAGTTGAGTCCTCTTTATGAGGAGCCCTATAAAATCTTGCAAATGGTTGGTAAAGTTGCCTATGAATTGAAACTTCCTAGTGAATTGGCTTCATCATCCGGTTTTCCATGTTTCCATGATTAAAAAGTGTATTGGTGATCCCGAGTGTATTCTTCCTATTGAGGGTCTTGGTCTCAAGTATAACCTCTCTTATGAGGAAGTTCTAGTTCGAATTCTTGATAGGAAAGTCAAGAAGTTAAGAAATAAAGAGGTGGCTTCAATAAAAGTGTTATGGAAGAATTACCTAGTTAAGGATGCAACATGGGAGGTCGAGGCCGACCTGAAGTCCCGTTGCCCTCATATTTTTGATAATCAACATTAGTCATTCTTTTTAATAATATAAATATGACTAGAAATTGAAGTTTCATGATGTTTGGTGAAGTCTTGCAAAAATGTGCATTTTTGGGTTGCATTACAGTGAAATAATATAGTTGGTGCTTAGAACTTCAAATTTTTCCTTTTGGTTGGTTTGGGATATGTTGTGAATTTTGACATGGCGAGTCTTAGTGAAAAGTTATGTGACCTATTGATAAGTTAAACTTTGTGCTTATTGACTCATGTAATGTATGTTGAGATCATGGGTGTTGTGAGAAGGAAATGCCTCATGATGATGTGTTTGGGACTTATGTGTGGTAATTGTATTTTTTTGAAATTACCTTGTTGAAATTATATGATTTATATTTTTTTGGATATTGTTGATTGGTTGGGATGCTAGTCTTGAGTCTATTCCTTCTTTCAAAAGAATTTTAGTGTCATTTGGGGACAAATTTCCTAAGGGGGCATAATGTAACAGTTCGAAAATCCAAGACTTGTCGTGAGACTAACATAGGTGTCTTGAGGTCTAGACACTGTTTGTAGGACTATAATCTTGAATATAAGTCTTTTAGGAGGTTTAGAAACCAAAACGTCAAAGCGTGTCCATGACGTTTGGAAATTTGGTTCAAGGACGTACAAGCGTGCCTTAACCTATTTTACTAGATTTTAGGAGTCGGAAATTTATGAAATCATGTGGAAGGGTGTATAACATGTGTTTAAGCTGATTTGTGGTTGAAATATACTTGTACGACTCCCCAAGGACCAACTAAGGGCCCTTGAGGAGGACCCTAGCATGAAGGAGACAACACTGCCTGGGCAGTGTGCAACCATGAAAGCTAAGGAACGGCTCGTGTGTGGATCGACAGGGAATCGATGCCAACTGTCATCTCACACTTAGACAAAATGGGAAATCCCTCGCCTGGACAAGTCTCTAACCAAAACGATGAGTGTGGAGGACCGAGGGGGACCATGTCGTCGCCTCACAAACGGCCCGTCTTGAGGTCTCGTCTGTGAGGGTCAAGTTTTCCTGCACGGTTTTAAGTTAGTTCATTTAATTATTTAAGGGGTTAGGTTGTTAATTACGGGTTTAAGGGAGTCTAATTAAGTCAATTAATCCCCAATATAAAGGCCCCAATCCTCATTAGTCTAAACACAACTCACAAAATAAACTCTCTTCCTTCTCTCTTCTCTCTCTATTTGGAAGACACCATTGAAGACAAGCTAGGGGGAGGTTTTGGGAGATGAAAGGGACTACTTCACCATAAAATCTTCATCAAACGTTAAGGTATGGGATCTAATTCACCTTTGAGACTTCTCTCCTCAAAGGGATCCTTCAAAGTATTTCTAAAAGTTGGGTTTTCAAATGGGTTTCATTCAATTATGAATTTGATGTTATGAACTGAGTTCTTTATGGTTTCTTTAGGAAATAATGAATATATTAACATATATTTTAACTTGATTATGATAATTTGTGATGGTTTGGTCTAAATTGAAGAGCATGCTTAACCCTTAACCTAGGTTTGATCTTGATGTGAAATAGGTTGTGATTGATTCAATTGACTTGATTATTGGTTAAATCACTATTAGATGATGTTGTTACACTAATCATGAGCAAATTAAGATGAATTTTAGTCTTAGATACTAGTTCTTGAGAAGTGATCTAGTTTATGAGAATTGACATAAGTATCTTGTTTTAAGCTTTGATTTAGTATTGAATTATGGTGTAGTGACTCTTCTAGTTTTGTTATCATATTGATCATTGAATTATGATTATGTTGTGACCTAATTGGGTTGAATAAAGGGTTGATCGTAAGACCTTAATTATGAATTATGAAGGAGACTTGGTAAGTCTTGTAATCCCTATTCCTTACTTCAACTTATTGTATATTGTGATTAAGTCATGATGTTATGTTGGAGTCTGCTGTATGTAGTATTTTTAGGGTGGTATAATGTTGAATTGAAATGTCTTGATTATGGTTGTGAGGTTGATGAAGATGTAAATGTTATAAGGATGGTGATGTATACCAATGTGCCTTATTATGATGTGATGTGTAATGTGTTAACCTCACTTATATGAATTGTGATGAAAGTACTATAATGATGAAATTCTTATTGATCTATGATGATGATGAATATACAAGGGCTAGACCCTATGAAATAAACTAAGTTATGATTAATAATAAAGACTTAAGGACATTTCAATAAAGGGACTTAGATTAGCACCGAGTGAACTTGATAACGGGAGCTGATGACTTCCAAAGAGGAAGATTCACCCTATAGTTCTACATGATATGTTGACTTCCCCCAAAGAAGAATAGTCATCCAATAATTTCCATTGAGAGGAGACCCCAATTACCAAGTGGTATGAAGAGGGAATATACTATCTCTTAGTTCTTGAACTATGTTTCCCCTATAGGAAGACTAGCTAGTAGATCCACCTAGAAATCTACGTTCATATTGGTTTTACTTTGGCCGGTAGACCACCTTTCATCGGTGTAAGATTTTACAACACCGGATTCTACTCTTAGCTGTTTTGGTCTATGTCGGTTAAGGCAAGTGTTCCCTAAACTAAACTGAAGCAATGAAGTGTAAATTAACTAAGGTGACTTGAGAGGTTTGACTTAGCTAGGTAAGGGTATGGGACTCTACCTATGCCTTGCACTAGTTGACCTTGATCGAAGCTTTAGGGAGCTGATATTATGTATGTATATGATAATGATGTATATGATGATAATATTTTGATGTTACAATATAAATGATAATATATGATAATGACTTAGCCATATAAATATGTTATTGGATTATATTATTAAAGTTGGACATTGGTTAGGGTTTCTTGTTAAGTCTACTTGATTGAGCAAGGTTGTCGGGCTTTGCTTGGGCATTGCCCTTCTTGACCTTATGAGGATTTATGAGGAGTTGTCTTTCTTATTATGATATGATTGACTCTTATTCATGTGTGTGATGTTATTCCTTGATTATAGGGTTGTAAGAGATTATGGGTTCAAGTATGTGGATGTGCATATGTCTTGTTTGAGTTGGTAAACATGTTTTGTTGCTTGGTATGACTTGCTTAATTTTGCTTCAGACTTTTAGAAGGATAAAATAGCGTGGTTTAAATAAATGTCCCTTTTTAGCATGTTTTGATCTTATATGTGCATATGGTGTCATACTTAGTACAAGTAATTTACTAACCCCATTTCACCCTTTTTCCCAAACATTTTAGGTCAAAGTGGGTAGGTCCTCACTTTTATAGGGTGATGCCAATGTCTATCTTATGGATTTGATTTGTTTCCTAAAAGTCGTATGTTCATTCTATTTTCATTTGAGTACGAATTGTATAAGCCTATATATGGCTCCTTTACATTGATGTAGGGCTATTCCCAAATTTCTATGATCTTTGGATGGTATTATATGAGATAATCTTTAATACTATGTTCTATCTTATGTCTATATATATATGTGCAATAAAAGTAGAGGGCTATGTAACCTTCTTATACAAAGGGTCTACGTATACTCGATATATATATTATGTGTATGTAGAGGTCTATGTAAACCTCCAAGTAAAAGTAAATAAAAGTTCTAAATTTTACGCTAAATTCGACTTATGAATGTGATGATTTAAACTAAGAAGCTAGTCTTAGTCCTCAAAGAGGGCGATAACGCTGGTTACATCTAGGGGTAAACCCGGATGTGACAAAGGGAGACGAGAAGATGCAGGTCTATAACATTCCCTAAAATTACATGTCTAGTGAAGAGCCCAATAGGTCTTCAAGAATGCTTATTGGGGATACATAGGTATTCCAATGCCCAATATTGAGAAATATTGGGCACACTATAGAAAATTGGCTAAGGGGTATTAGCCAATTTCTATATAATACCCAAATAAGCAAAATATTGGGCATATTAGAAAATATTGGCTTAAAGGGTGTTAGCCAATTTTTTCTAAGTATTAATGAGCTTGTTTAAGAAATGCACCTGAAATGAAGACCCTAATCTAATAAAAACGATGAGTTGTCAACCCGATGCACTATGCACTAGGCATCCAAGTGTCAAGCCTAGTACCATAGCACATGACCATTTAAAATGATCATGTAAATTAAGAAGTGCACAAGGACATAGTGAGGATCCTTGTGACAATAAGTAAATATTCCCAATATTAAATCAAGAATAGTTAGTTAGTAATGTACAACCAACACATGTTCAAGCACACAGGCAAGACAAGAGAGAAACGCACAAGAGGGGACCACCCTAACAAAATTTGGTTTGGGTAGTTAAGGGCAGGCGTGCACATGGGTTCACCCATGTGGGGCCTAGATCTCTAACTAATTATAGAACCTAACCTACTGCCCTAAATAACTAAATAACCTAGCACAAACAAAATTAAATCATCTAGTACACCCGACAACCAAAGACTTAATTGGGTGACACTAGCCTAGTAACTAGTTAAAGAGACAACCTAGTACCTAACCTAGGATAATCCAAAGGGTTGGTTATGGTTCTAAGTACTTAGGTATACTTTAGTAGTTAACCTAGATTACTTAATTAATTAATTAATTTATCATATTAGTTAATTAATTTAAAAGGACAAAACCGAAATCACAAAGCAATTTCCACATTTTGGTTAAGACAAGAAAAAGACAACCTAGTACCTAACCTAGGATTGTCCAAAGGATTAGTTATGGTTATAAAGACTTAAGGGTACTTTACTAATTACCTTAGTCTACTTAATTAATTAAATTATCCATTTAACTAATTAAATTCAAGTGGTCAAACCGATATTCTTACACTAACCTAGTATAACTCAAGAAACATCCTAGTACTTAACCTACGATGGTCCAAAAGTTGTTAGTTGTGGTCCTAGTGACTTAGGGGTGTTTTGGTAATTTTATTAAGTCCCTTATTTAATTATTAAGCCATAAAAATAATTAAATTAAGCCTTGTTCAGCCGAGACACCTAGTGAAAATGGAAATTTGCTAAGTCAATGGTCCTCCTATGTCTAGTCAACTTAGGAGGGGTATCTTAGTAATTATTTAATTAATTTATTAAGTAAGTTAATTAATATAAATTTGAAGAATTCAATATAAGCTCCGAAAACCTATAAATCACGTCCATTCACAAAAGACTCACAACTAAGGCAGTAAACAACAAACCGCAAGAACGTAGAACGCTAAATTCTTTCTTGGGCAATTTCAAGGTTTTTGTGCAACAAGGGATCGTCGTAGATTCAATCTACATAAATTATGGGTTTCTCTCCTGGAATTCTTTCTCAAAGAGAACTTTCTTTTGAATGATTCAAAGATCTTGAAAACTAGGGTTGTTCCTGTATTCTCGTCGAACTCCCTTGGTATGTGGTGCTGGCGATTCTTTACATGTATTGTTTTTGAATGCTGAATATCGAATGAACCTATTAAATTTTAGTGGTGTAAATTTATATTATCATGTAAATTAAGAACCGATTATATGCTAAGTTATGTCCGCGATGTGTTAAGTGATTTATGTGTTTTGGATGAACGTTGACTTGCTGTAATTGTGATGTTTGGAAGATGCTAAGTTCATCAAATATTAATAATGTTGTCCAAGAGGATTAAAAACGTTATCACTAAAACCCATAAACTAGGATTCGCTTAAATGACATCTATGAAATCATATCTTGAATGAATTGCCTATTTTATGCCAACAGATTGGCTAACAGTATTTTGTCAAAAAGGATGCATGGAAATGGCTATGAGTTTATGTAAATGATTGAATGATTGTCTAATGGTTCATACATATTCAATTTAAATATGAACATACATAAAATTGGCCTATGCCAACAAAAATGGTTCTTTAGTTTAATATCCAAATGTTGAGGCCAATATTAATCATATGTCAATCTTGTGTAGTTAGAGTATCAAATGATGTTATAATAACTTCTAAAGTAATTCAATGAATCCATAACCAAGGGCATGCCATTCATTGGGACAACTCCCAACATTCTCTAAAAGAATGAACCATGAACATATGTAACTCATTGAATAAAGTGTTCATCGTCCATAATTGATGATATGACGGTATTACACTAAAGTAAGTAAGTAACGTGAGAAATAACATAACTATGAGATCTAAGTTAAAGAAATGACCAGAATGAGGTGTTAAAGGAATTGAGACAAACCTCACTTACACCTAAGCTACTATGTCAAAAATACTCACGAATGAAGGTATTAGAATGTGTGAGAGTAGTCTCATCAACACCAAAGGATGATATGTAAGTACAATTCACATTTCATAAATGTAAAGTAAGGATGAAAAGTCATTAATAGAGTAAGAAAATCTCAATCTAGAAGCAAGCTTCCATACTGTTTGAGTCAACTCTAAAAGATAAGAAGATAATAAAAGTGAGGAAAGCACCGATAGACTAGTTATGATCATGTTCTTGCATGTGTAAGTCTCATGAGACGAGGCTACCACCGAGGTGGATAAGTAGTCTCCTTACGTCCCTAGTCTTTGAACTATGTCTAGCTAACAAAGGAACTAGCCTGGGGTTTCCACCTAAGAGAGCTAGGTATGTTTCGACTCACCTTGGCCAGTGAGATCACCTCTTTTTGGTGTGGGGTAGGCACTGGATTTCATGTTTAGCTCACATGATCTATGTCGGTTAATTCTCAAAACATGTTCTTGGTTCACTATATCCGTGAGCCACTCCTTTTCAGTGTTGAGTGAACACCTAAGATGGATTCTCCTTAGCTGGGAATCACCCCTTTCGGTGTGGGGCAGACACAAGATTTCATGAGTAGGTCACATGATCTAGATTCATATGTTGATCACCTCTATTCGGTGTGGGGAATACACTGGATTTCATGTTAGCTCGCATGATCTTAATTCTAAAGATGTATCTATGAAAGCAAGAAATAATGATTATTGAACTTATGTTCAATATGAGCTATGAAGAATAGATTAAGAAAGTCAATTACCAATATCAATACTTATGAAGTTTCAGCAAATAATGGGAAAGGACAAATAAGATTGGATTATAATGACTTCTTATACGATGCCAATAAAGGGAAGTAGAAACATAATGACAACTAAAAACATCATAACTTACCTAACATGAAAGTAATGAGACATATGGCATAGCCAATAGAAACTGGCGTATGAAATGTTAATGAATACATAAAGTAACGAATGACTCAATATAAGGTAGAGAAATCTTTCCTCGGTCATTGGATTACTTACTTGATTCATTGTGGGTATGGGACTAAAATGAATTATTGCACTTGTAAGTAAAACATAGGACAGAAGGAATTATTGAATTACACAAGAAGAAGAAGAAGAAAAAGACTTAAAATAAAACTAAGTATAGGAATGAGAGCTCTTGGGTTAGGGGTTATTAAATATTCAAATTCTTGCAGAAGTGTTTCTAAAATTAAATTGATGATTCTAATGTTTTGTAACCATAGAGAAAATGAGTTATGTGCTTTGAATGCATTAAAATATGTCATATTCATACCTCAATTCACAAATAACGAATTAGGAAAGACTAGTGAAGTAACTTTCAAGAAATGACAAGTTGTTTAGGAAGAGCTTTCCTCGATAATGCATGCCTTATGTGTATGTGTGCATACACCCATACTTAGTAAAAGTGGTGTACTAACCCTATACACTTTACTATTTTTATAGGTGCAAATCACAAAGAAGATTGAAGTTTCATTGCGGCGGTTTGGACATCAGCGTTCTCCAGACCATTTGTTAGGTCCTCTTGATTTAAAGGATGCTAAAGTTTTAGTCTATCCTAGTAGTAGACATAGCTAGTGGATGTTGTCCCTAGAGTTTCTTTCATACTATCATTTTGAATCTCTATAATAAGGCCGTGTTTGGAAAACTTATTTATGATATATTCATCTTTTGTTTTGTATTG
Organism: Solanum pennellii; assembly: GCF_001406875.1. Lineage (NCBI taxonomy): Eukaryota > Viridiplantae > Streptophyta > Magnoliopsida > Solanales > Solanaceae > Solanum > Solanum pennellii. Next base: position 40,259,667 of record NC_028640.1, read on the forward strand.
ATTTTTTATGATAGATGGTTGTTATTTACTTCGAGCTTAGTATATGATGTAACAATTTAATAATTATATAAAGTCTATGTATACTTCATACGTTTTAAATTTCTTCAAATTTAACTAGATGAATGTGATGAATGCTAGAAGAGGCTTGTCTGCGACCTTTGAGAGGTCAACGACGCCGGTTATGATTTTGATTCCTGAATCTGGGTCTTGACAGGGTCATTTTGATTGGGAGAAGTTTAAGAGTCATCTTCTCGATAGGTTCTTTTCACTTGATATGTGCTTGAGTTTATTAACCTACGACAAGGGAGTATGAGTGTGAGAGAATATACTCAAAGTTCACTCAATTGTGTAAATATGCTCCAACAATGCTTGCGTATTTAAGGGCAAAGATGAGTAAATTCATTTCAGTTGTGTCTCAATGGTGGTTACAAATGATGAACTACAATCCTCATTCATGCTATGGACATCTCTCGTCTCATGGTACAGGCACAACAAATTGAGGAGGAGAAACTCAAGGAAAATTATAGGGTGGTAAAAAGGGATAAGATCGCTGATAGAAATTTCTCTAATTCAATGTTTGATGAACAAGGACATCTTAGATTTTGGAAAAGGTTTTCTGGTCAAGGTTCCTCAGACGCTCCTTCCAAGTTCAACAAAGATATAGTTCCTAACCCTAAGACACAAGCATGGAATGGTAGTGGATCTTCATTTCCTATATCTAATTGTAATAAGTGTGGAAGTAAGCACGAGGGTAAGTGTCTAGATGGAACGGTTGGTTGTTATAGTTGTCGTAAAAATTATCAAAAAATTGAGGGATTTCCGATGCTTATGGCTAAAGTTAGAGCGGGAAATAAAGATACTTCTAGTTGTTCGAATTTCAATGCTCCTAAGCAATACTGCCTCCATACACTCCAAACATTCTTAACAAGAGGATTCTCTGAATGTGGTTACCTGTATGTTAAAAGTTCTCAAAATATGTGTTTGTGCTTTGCTTGAACCATGTGCTAATTTTTCTTTTGTGACGTCATATATGGCTATGAGGTTTTATATTCTTCCTGATGTGTTGTTAGAACCTTTTTTTTCTGTACTCCGGTTGGTGATTTTGTCGTGGCTAACAGGGTCCATAGGAAGTGTCTGGTTTCCTTGTCCCATATAATTACTCTTGTTCACTTTGTAAAACTTGATATGCTAGATTTTGATGTTGTCTTGGGTATGTATTGGTTTCACTCTTGTTATACTTCTATTGAATGTAAAACTCCTGCGGTCAAGTTTCAGTCCTCGAATGAGCCTATCCTAAAGTGATAGGGGGAAAAATCTATACATAAGGGTCAATTCGTCTCTTGTCCCAAAACTAGAAAGATGATTTCTGGAAGTTTCATTTATCATTTAGTTAGGGTAAGTGATGTTTATTCTGAAACCCCTTATTTTGAGTTGGTACTCGTTGTTAATGAGTTTTTTAAAGTGTTCCCAAATGACTACCAAGTATTACTTCCGAGCGGGAAATAGACTTCAGGATTGAACTTAGCAAAGATATGCAACCTATGTATATCCCCCTCATCGTATGGTTCCGGCAGAACTTAAGTATTTGAAAGAGCGGTTTAAGGATTCATTGGATAAGTGTTTCATGTGATCCAGTATCTCTCCATGAGATGCTCTAGTTTTATTTATTATTAAGAAGGACGATTCTCTTTGCATGTTTATTCACAATCGTTAGTTGAACAGAGTGACAATTAAGTTAATTATCCTCTTCAAAGGATAGACGATTTATTTGACCAACTTCAAGGAGAAAGTTATTTCTCTACGATTGATCTCACATCGGGTTATCACAAATTGAGGGTGAAAGATGGTGACATTCTGAAGACGACTCTTTGGAATCGGTACGGTCATTATTATTTTTTGGTAATATTGTTTTTGTTGACTAATTGATTGCTTATCGTTACACCCGACACTAACCTACGATTTGAGTGTCTACAATCATTGATAGTTTATTAACCCAACAAAGGGCTGGGGCCGTTTCCTAAGGGAGCAGTTTCAAATACATTCTTCTCGGACATCCATTTGCCAAATGAAGTTCAGCCAATAGATTACCCTACTCACTCTCTCAAGTTGAGTATTAGGATATGGGACTAGGATTCTTCCTCTAGGGTTGAACCTCATGTTGACCCACTCCGTAGGCCATTAGTCTAGTGGTCTCGGGTTTCGTAATCTCTATCTAGGGCAAGACAAAAACACATGGATGAGTTTTTGTTTGCAAGTACAAAACCATTAAGTTAAATTATAACCATTAGGTGCAATTACCTTTCAACACATCTAACCTTTAAGTAGGAAATACCCAACAAGAATATCAACTCGTATTTGCTAAATCACACCCCAATAATGGGGGGTTTTAGCCACTCATTAAGCAATAACAAAATACTCCTAAAATAAAAGTGAAATCAAATAGGTATAATAAATTAAACCTTGATTTAAGTAGAGGAAGAAGAATGGAGATGATGCAGTTTCAACTTGGGAAAAATGAAAACCTTCTTTCTTCAAGTCTCCCAAAAACACTCTCCAAACTTTAGAGAAGATACAAAGAAAATAATATTCTTAAGTTAAAAACTAAGAAAATGTCTGGATTGTAAAAATAACACCTACAACTAATATTTATACCTTTCAAATCAAATGTTGCGGTAGACCATTTGGCGAGGTTATTCATCATAACCGAATGACTCGGTGAATCACCTTTAATCTGTATCATCGTCGTTTCATGCTTGCCTTTAGTATCTTTATGTTCTTGACCATTAGGCGGTTTAGCATTGCTTCACGAAACTATTCGGCGTACTACTCTTTTCATTACCTTTTTTATCCACTTCCTTCAGGGCTTCATGTGCTGGAACAAAGGGCGGAGTACTTCCCTTCGGCAACTCACCAAATGCACTTAGCTAAGCTGGACTTCAACTTTTGCGTTCTTTTCAGCCCTTTTGCTCCCTTTTACGCCTAAATGTCTATGCTTGCACTAAAACTTCAAATGCATGAAACTTAAGAGTTTTCATCGTATATTGAGATTAAATAAGCATTTGAGGACATTATTTCTATCAAAATAAAGCCCTAAATGAGTCCAATTTGTGGACTCATCAACCCCCCAAAATATACTTTTGCTTGTCCTAAAGTAAAACACAAGTCCATCAATTTAAATAGGATGTCTAAAATAGTGCTACACAAGACTCAATAAAGAACATACACAACAATAATGAAAGTAGTCATGCAAATATACATTGTATAATCAATTATTCAAGTTAGGACACACCATTACCAAAGATTCTCATGCTCACAATGCTTGCTACTAATACAAGTTCAAGTTCAACAAGAAAATCAGAATTCCCTCACACAAGAACGATTCCGTATTCACTCACATTTGTTAATTAAATTAACAACAGGAATTAGATGCAACACTAACATTCAAAAAGAGGAACATAATGTATGCTTTTACTCATACGTTTGCCTTTATTTTCCAATTAGCTTCATTTTGGCTTACTCAAGATCAAAAACGTATTTATAATGCTTGTAATAGGGTTGAGTGAAAAGGTAGGGTCATTTAGGCTTAGCGACTAAACTTTATCATGAAATGTGGAGCTTTCAACACATCCTTTTCTTCACCTTCTTTTATCAATATTTCTCTTTACTGCTTCTATGCCATCCTATTATTTCACTCCATGTACTTCTTGGAAACCTAAAATTCTTTTGGACCTATATTCCATAATCTTTATTTTTCTTTTCTTATTCTTTTTCTTTTTCAATATGGAGGAATTCCTTTTTTTGCAATACCATGGTTCAAGGAGAATTTTATTGCAATTCTTGAATTCTCCTTTTCCTTTTCACCACAACCTTACTTAAGATTTTTCATAAGTTGGTTATTCATTCAGTCAAAAGTCACGAGGGTCATAGGTAGTGGTTGAATAAAGGTCTTTCACAAGTTTTCTTCCAAAGAAGGGTAAGTCTCAAGGATTTTTAAAAAGATTTTCACATGCTCACGGGTAGGTCACAAAAGAGGAATATGTGAAATAGGCCCACACTCTTTAAAGGTTCTTAAGATCATCTCAAGAGCACACCTTACTTAATCAATCGGATTAACATGGCAAATTTTATGTTTATTGATGCATGGTTTAAAGTAATATCATTACACAAGGCATTGACATGAAATCCCAACAAGATTACATACTTTTACTAGTGTGCAAATATCATCATAAGAGAAATCAATTTGATACATGGATAATCACAACAAGATGCCAAGAGTTCACAAATTGTCTATGCAACTTCAGTTGATCTCATTGTCGCCGCACATTCATATTTTTTTTATATTGAGAGCGCTATTCAAGTCATCATTGATCAAAACAAACACTTAAATTTTTAAGAGAACAACCACTTTCAATACAAGAGGTGGCAAAAATTTATGAAAAATGAATATTTTTTTTGAAGGGTCAAAATCCTTTTGTAATTTTAAAAACATAAAGAAGCCATAAGCTCAAATAATTGCAGAAGCAATAGAAAAAACGCAACTTAACAACAGATAACCCAAATGTATACGCAAGATAGCATTCAAAACAACACCCTAAGGTGAGCTTCAGCTTACCTGAAAAAAAGTATTTGTCCAAAAATTCAAATTATAGTATCCAAAAGTAGAATCAAAGTAAGACAAGGAGAGAGGTAAAGAGAAATCATGTCTATGCAACCTGTCCCCCCGTCGTGCATCAAAACACTAAGCGGCAGTCTGTGATTAGGCATCAGTTCCCAGAGTAGTTTCAGCAAGAACAACATTGCCCAGTCCCATAGGAGCCGCTATGGACGTCTCAGTAGGTGATGTCTCGATCACCTGTAGCACAACTGTCCCCACTATATCTATCAAATTCCAAAATATATGTTGCCTGTCCTGAGCTTGATAGCTGGTAGCTGAGATGGTGTCCATTGTCTGCGCTCACAAGTTGTGACCCTCAAATTAAAAGCATCAACAGAGACCTGGAGGAGGGTATAGTGGAGCAACAATAGCCCTCTCGATCATTTGTGGGACTAATTTTTCCATTATGGTTGCTCGTGCCTCAGCTAATTGGGCCAAACTCCCAATCTTCAATATCATACCCTAAGTAATCCTGATCGACTGGCCAGAAGAAGAAGAACTAGTATCCTATGTACAGGAGGAAGGAGTTGATGTACCTGTGGGCGTAGATGTCATAGTGAATATACATGTATCACTAGGTAGCATCTAAACATCGATCTCTGCTTTAGTATCAATTGGAGATTCTCTACTTATATCATCTTCCTCGTGAGTGTACTCGGCCTCAGCACATCGGATGTCAGTGGAGGATCAGGGTATGACCTTGAGGTCTCTCATTGTGTGCAGAGGCACTCCAATAAGTCTGCATGTCTCAGAAACTAGAACAGGAAATGACAGGGAGGTCTTTTTGTGTTTATCCCTCATGGCCAATTCCTATGATGTCAGCAATCCAAGATTTATACTATTTCTAGACATGATACTATGATGGAAGGTTTTCTAAGGGAGGCGTAGAATAGATCAGGTTGGGAAGGCATGATGGTGCTGCAAATGAAGCCAAACCAGAATCTAGCACCAATGTTGTGGTCCCTTTTCTCTTTAGGCGCACCAACCCTGATCCATTTGTCGGTTTTCTTAGAAATCATAGCTTCCAGCAACTCCTTTAGATCGTATAGATATGCGGCAATAGCCAGTCCCTTATAAGGGAGTACAGAATGAAGCGGCCTTCCCAATACAACATTGATATGCTCGTTCTAGCAATCCACTCAGTGCCTCTGACTGTAACCAACCTCACTGGTCTGAACTCACTTGCCTAATTCTTGTTCTTAGGAACCAATGCTCCATAAAATGTTTAAGAATCCCTGACCAAAGAAGGAATGTATGGGTCTCGGGGTCTCATTAAATGCTCAAACTCATGGAAGCAAAATGTAGCCCGAACATCAAGTTATTTATAACACCCCTCAATGAACTACGTGAAGGCAGATCCTAACATGATTTTCTTGATTGTCTAAGGTCGTAAATTGGTCAATAATGTGATATTGAGGCAGTGTCTAGAGTTTTAGGTGATTTTGAAGTGAAACGTCAAGGGACGACGAAGACATTAGATGACTAAGTCACCTATGTACATCATGTGTGGTTATGTGCATAATTTTGTGTTTAATGAGTTAATGACGTCATTATATGAGTTATTATAGTGGTTATAGTCAGTGCGTCAAGTTTTGTGAAGTTTGTAGGTAAAACGTCCAAGAAAGTCCATGACATTCAAAGAGTTTGCCTTGACACGACCTTGTGTGTTTCTTGGCATGTTTCATCGAGTTTTACGTATTTATTCTGGATGAAATTCATGTGGGAGGTCCTAAACTCATATAATAACATCTTCCGGTTCAAAACGTTTGGGAAAACATCCCTAAAGACCATGCCATGTCCTTGAGGAAGGACCCATGTTGGTGGCCAAAACTGCCCAAGGCAGTCCCACCTACGGATTTCAAACGACGGCCAGTGGCTTGGTCGATGCCCCGTAGGTGGAGGGAGTCGTTGGGTACTTAGAAAAGGGAGCTAAGATAAAATTCTCCAGCCTCTGAACCCATCGACGGAGGACAAGATGGTGTGTTGGTGGACTGACTCTCCGTCGAGAGGCAACCGTCTGTGAAGGTTGTCTGCTGCGCAAGTTCACTGTTATGTTAGGGGTAAAGTTGTATTTCACCCCACGTACAAATAAGTGAAAGCGAGGGTACTTAAGGGTATTTTGGGTATTTTAAATATATTTATAAGCCTTTAATACTTAGAAGATTTCATTTTTCAAAATTAAAACCCAAATTCCCTTAGAAATTCTCTTGAACTCCGTTGGAGCCAAAACTCAAGGAAAGGGTTTGGATTGGAGAATTGAGTGGATATTCTTCATAAAATTAGAGGATTAGTTTTATTGAGGTATCATTTTTTATCCTTGAAACTCTATTCATCAAGGAGCCCGACTTTCAAAGAATTTCTATAAAGTTTTTAAAGATGAATGGTTCAATTTCATAATCTATCCATGGTTCTTGCATTATTGGTTTTAAAGCATTGAATATTGATTGAGATGATTTTAACTCAATTAACCTATGAATCCACGTAATTGATAAACCCTAGTTTTTTACTACATTATGGGTTAAATTATTTAGAGCTAATACTTATGAATTCTAATTTAGTTTTCTATGGGACATTGATTGATCTAACTTGTATTGAATTGATATCTAGGTTTTCTTAGATTGCAGAATCTATATTAAATTGACCTAGTTTCATTGATTATCATAGTTTTTATATTGAATTGATGTTCATGACAATGGGTAAGGGCCTTATGGTATTGAATTGGATGATTTAGCACGGGATTGAAGTGGTGAGAATGGAGTGGTGGTACATTGTCCTAATTTTGTTTATTTTATGTTAATTAGACTTCAATTATGTTGCGATTGGTATGGTCCACTTATGGTGGTGGTGTTTTTGACATCATCAAACCTTAAATGATGTTAAAAAGGTCATGTACATGGTACCTTAAACCTAGTGGTAAGGTTATGTTATGAATGTTGAAGACGAGAGTCGCAATGTAAAGGAATGGTGGACTTAGGATTGATTGGCTAGAACGACATCATATCATCCTTAGGAAAGTAATAATGAGCTATCCTTGTCGTCATTGAAAGAAAGCCCTGGTGAGCCTATTTGGTAAGGTAAATGTTATTGGGTTATGAACTAGATAGGGAACCCCTTTGTATGAACTTTTAATGGAAATTAATCTATGAAAATTCTAAACCGAGTGATTATGTAATGGGAAGTAGAAATACTTGAGAAGGAGACTAGAGTAAAATTTAGCTCTACTTGAGAATGAGACAAGAGTGCATAAGAGCAATTCATATTCCATAACCATGTGCCTACATGGGATGTGTCCTAGTTCTACCCTTGGAAAGTAAAACACCATCATTGGAGTAGTTTAGAACTCCGGATTCCATGTCTCACTATCATGGTATATGTAAGTTATTGCCTCTTCTCATCATGTAGGATACCTACGAGCATTACAAATTTTTATGAAGTTTAGGTGGTTGTATGGGACACTATCGAGACATTGAACAATAGGCTTTGAAGATGTTAGTGAGAGTTCCTAGGTATTGTCCAAGACCATTACCTGAATGTCCTTATGTGATGAATGAGTCTTAAATGAAATAATGAATTTAATGACTTAAGTTAAGTAAGCATGTTAATTGAATAAGTACTTATCTAGAGTAGTTTAGGGTTGTCTAGTTAAGGTGTGAAGGGGGCATAGGAATGGTCACTTTGTAATTTACCTAGATAAGTCTTAAGATGATCTAGTTAGGGAAGATGTTGATTATGTTGACATGTAATCCTTAGGTAGTCTTAAGGATTATTTAGGTAAACTTGAAGAGGTCAATCATGGTCTTTATCTTCTTGATATACTTAAGTAAATCATTTGACAACCTTTTGAAGGAGAATGTCATATTATCTATATGTTGATTTATTAAGTGAAAAATGATTATATCTTATGTAGTCTATAGGATATCTTATGTGTGGGTTTATGATATTGTATGGGCGGTCGCTATCACAAAAAACTCAAGTGAGCCTTAGAATCACCTTTGTAGATGAAGCTCATGTTCATATGTATGATGGCGTGTACGTGTGTGTTGATCTCATTATTGGTGGTCTACGGATCATTTAGGTGTGCCTAGAGAGGGTGTATGGGTTTCTTATCTTTGTCTTACTTAAGTGAGTCTTAGGATAGCTTTTAGTGAGGGAATTACATAATAGAAGGTGTCTAAAGTGAAGTTAAGAAACTTCACTTTACAGTGAAGTAGTTCACTGTAATGTTTTCCTACAAATGTATTAAATTGCTTAATTGTTATCTTATGTGTTTCTAAGGTGTTAAATGTTATTATTATGATTATGATATGATACTTAAATGAAAAAGATGCATATTTCTAATAAATATCCGGTTTCATGATTTTATGCATTATGCCATACTTATTAGATGTAGTTGTACTAATTCCATGCATTTATCTATCTCTATTGTGGTTGGTAGGTGAGGAGCATTTGGGAGCAAGACTTAGATCGTATCATCATTCAACTGAAGTTGAAGTGTGTCCTTATTTGGCTCGAGGGCATAGATGTCTTTTCTGTCTCTTATTGAAGTATTGCAATAGACTAAGTATTTCTGTATTCGTATTGTATGGGTTGTGACCTAAAGTATTATCGTGTCTAAGATATTATGAAATGATACTTAGTATTCCCTGAGCTTTCTATGAAAGAGTTTTTAAAGACTTATAGATTGTTTATGAAAAATTTTAATTCTGCACTACTTTTCATATGTTTATATGCAATGAATGATATGAAAGGGCTTGTACAAGACCTCCAAGAGGTCAAGTACGCCGGCTGCATTCTAAGAATGTCATATCTTCTAGGGTGTAGTTTTGAGATGTGACAATATTTGTCCAACCTATCCATCGATGTGAGCTTCTCTTCATGATGGTCTGAACCCCATAACCCTTTAGTTTTCTTAGTAGTCATGGATGAGGAGATATAGGAGGTGTGGGGTCCATTGGAGGTGCTTGTGTTGGCTTTGGGGCTGGCTCAAAAGTGGGTGTAATTGATCTGTCCCTGGTGGAAGTGGTTGCATCTGATGGAATCCTGGTAGCTAGTGGTTATAGAATGTTTCTGAGCCTACTGTATCGATGAATTACATGTTGATCATCTTCTGGATTGTTCAGCTCAACGTTGGCCTTAATAAATACTCCTTTTCGTGCTAAATGCTTCTTCATTAGCCCCTCTTCTCTTGGGATGGTTTGATCCTCCTTAATTTATGTGTATGCCCTATGTTTTCTTTTACAGGGGTTGTGTGTTCAGGTTGGTTCAGGCCCTATCTTCAAAAATCTGTGGTTAGTAAGATGAACTATCAAATTCAAACACAAAAATTTATTGCATAAAGATTTGCCATTTCACTCGTTCAATCTCCAAATGTCTTTGGCGGGCTATATTGAGCTCTGCGGATGGTTAAGCTTACAACCAAGTCAAATTGGCGATAAAAAAAATCTACTCGGCGAGTCTTAGACTACTTTTGGCGATGACAAATTTGTCCGCCGAAAGTAATAGTAGAAGAGGGTAAAGGGAACATGCAAAGGGAGATCCAAAGTTCTATCGGTGAGTCGCGGACTATTTTCAATGGTCATGAATGTGTCCGTATAAAGTTACGAGATTTAAAACTTTAAGGACATGAGTTAAGGGCGGTCTATGACCAATGGGCGAACCATCGAGTTATTCAGCGAGCTTGACCTAGCTCACCGAATGAAACAACATGATAATTTAAACTCTCTTCTGAAAATTTAAACGTGTATTTTGAATGAAATGAAATTCTACGCTATTGTTAAAGTTAAGTTATTGTTTTTGGCTACATACAAGTCTCAAATTCGTTCTCACAATGTTACTCAAAAATAAAATTGCAAATTGATCACAATATTCTCAAAACTATTCATATTCGTCAAAATTAACATACAAATTTGCAAAAAACGTAGATAAATATATTGCATGCTCCATAATGAGCTCAAAGTTAGAATAATGCTACATATCATTTAAGGCTACAACATTCAAAAAAGTGTTCACTAGTACCAAAATGAAGCTAGCATGATCCAAGTATACAACCTTCAGAAAGTGTTTACTAGTACCAAAATAAAGCTAGCATAATATAAAAACATTACACATCAAAATCAAGACCCAAAATCAATGTATTATAAGTTGGTGTTACTTTTATTTTCTTTTTTTGCCATTTTCTACAATTGGTAAGTTGTGACAACTTCTTAGTTTTTGCATCTCAAGTCGATATACTTAAAGCTGAGGTATATACCTATTGAACTTGCACCTTATAACTTGAACCTATTGGTATATTCCTTGGACTTGAAGTCCCGGGCTGTTTTTTGAAGAAAAAAACAAAATTGATTTAAAACTTGCATTAAGAGAAGAATTGAGAAAAACGTGCAGTCGGTTTTTGGGTTCCACTTTGACTTGCATAGATGCCGAATCCAACAATACTTGATCCACCATTACTTGGTCTCTTTTGTCCCCCTATGGCAGAATTTTCTCCAGTTGCGACTCTTCTGCTTTTTGTCCAATACTTTCTCGTCCTTATAGGTAGTTGACAAGTTGTTCCTCTTGTAACAGGAATATCTGTGTCCACAAATGGTGGTATTTTTCTTGATTTTGCAGTGTCCCTCGCCTCTTAACCACACTTGTCTCACCATAAATTGTTGTTGAAGAAGTGTGATTACTTGATATTGTTGATGCAAGTTTTTCACGCTCTGAGTCTGAACCCTGAGTGTGGTAGGCACTCGAGAACCATTTCTTGACCCAAGTGAACCCTTGTCTTGGATCAAATCTCAACGGAAAACTTATTTAACAACATATGAACTCAAAAGTAAACTTTACTGAACTATGTCAAAAGATAAACTCAGAATATTTTAGAAATAAAACATTCACTGGCCAGAAGAAGCACTCAGGTCTAGAACATAATAACTGAATGAACAAGACACCTGAACTACTACTGTCTATCTATCTATGAAACCTCTAACACTATAAGGAATTTTAGGAGAATCCCCCCTATCACTCTAAAAAACTGAAATAGATGAACATAATAAAGGATCCTTCCGAAGCAAGGAGTCTCACCAAACAACTCTAGAACTCGATATGATAAACAAGCGTTTGTTGGTTATCCTATTACTAAGAGGAACACAGAGTAGGTTCCCTAGGTATTTCTAAGACCCATATGTAAAGTCCTTAATGAATGTAATGTCTCTTAATTGACTTAAGGAATGATTATTACTTTAGCTAATGTATGTTGACTAAAATGTCCTCTATCTAGGGTAGCTTTGAGGGTTGCTTAGGTAAGCTTGAAGAGGGTGTATGAGTGGTATCTTATTGTCCTAACATTAGGTGGTGAGTAAATGAGAGGAAAATGGAACAATCTTATCTTAGGTAGTCTTAAGGATTGTTTAGGTAGGCTTGAAGAGGGTGTATAGGCGGTTTCTTTTTGTCTTACTAAAGTAAGTCTTAGGATAACCTTTGGTGGGAGGTGTATACATTTATATGGGTTGAAGTGATGTTTATTCTATATTGTGGAATGTGACTTATATGGATAAATGTTGACTAGTAAGTGACTATTATACTTGTCTTAAAAGGTTTTTCTCAAAAAGAGCATGTTTCATACAAAAGTCCATTTATCATGATTTCATGCATTATGACATACTTAGTAAAAGTGATTGTAATAATTTAATTCTTTTTGGCTATCTCTAAGGGTGTAGGTGGCATTTGAAGGAGTCTCGAAGTGGAAGATTGGATTAGTGTTCATTCGAGCAAGAGGTTGTATATCCTCACTAGATTCGAGGACATCTTAATGTTTAGATTTCCTTATTGAAAGTATTGTAATAGACTTAGTTATTTTCTTATATGATGAAGTATGGGTCGTGTCCCAATATATTCCTATGTCTAAGATGGCGACTTTGATACTTATCCTTTCATTATTTTTTACTATAAAAGAGATATTTGAAGTGTTACTATTTCGTGTGAAAAGTTTTAATTCGGCACTACTTTTCATACACGTATGCAATTAATGATATCTAAGGTCTTGTATCAGACCTCCGAGAGGTCAAGTACGCCGTGTTGCGATTCGAGAGTGTCATATAGTCACATCCCAAGACCATACCCTAGAAGATATGGCACTCTCGAAGTTGAACCGACGTACTTAACCTCTCGGAGGTCTTGTACAAACCCTTTTGTATCATTTAGCGCATATAAACATATGAAAAGTCTTGCAGAATTAAAACTTTTCATAAACATTCTATAAGTCTTAAAAAAAACTCCTACATATAAACTTATAGAAAATATTGTCTCATTTCATCAAATCATAGACACAAGAAACTTTGGGACACGTCCCATACTCAATAGAAATAAGTACTACTATATGTATTACAATACTTTGATAAAGGAAATAAAATATATCTATGCCCTCGAGTCAAATGAGGACATACTTCAACTTCACTTGAATGATGCTACGATCTAAGTCTTGTTTCCCAAATGCTCCTCAGCTACCAACCACTATACAGATAGAAAAAAGCATGTAATTAGTACAAACATATGTACTAAGAATGGCATAAACCATAAAATCATGAAAATGGACATTTATTAGAAATATGCGTCTTTTGTTTTAAATATCATAATATAATCATAAGAATAGCATTTAACAACTTAGAAACATATAAGAAATCACTTGGACCGTTTATCACATTTTTAGGACACATTACAGTAAACTACTTCACTGTACAATGAATTTCTTCATTGTTATAGTGAATTTCTTAACTTCACTTTAGACATCTTCTTTCATGTAATTACCTCACTAAAAGCCATCCTAATACTCACTTAAGTAAGACAAAGAAAGACCTACCAAACAACCTCTCTAGGCAAACCTAAATGATCCTTAAGACCACTTATAATGAGATCAACATATGAACATGAGATTCTTATAAGAAACCAAAAATATGAACATGAGATTCTTCTACAAAAGGTGATTCTAAGTCTCACTTGAGTGAGTTATGAAGCGAACGCCCATACAATCCCTCACACACACACTTAAGGGATACAATAGACTACCTAATATAGAATCATTCTAACTTAATACATCAATACATAGATAATATGACATTCTCCATCCAAAGGCTGTCAAAAGACTTACTTCAGTAAATAAAGAAAGTTTCGTCCATGATTGACCTCTTCAAGATTACCTAAATAATCCATAAGACTGCCTAAATCTTAGATCATGTCCACATAATCAACTATCTTCCCTAACTAGAGTCATTCTTAAGACTTATCTAGGTAAGAAACGAAGTTACCATTCCTATGCCCCCTTCACAACTTAACTAGACAACCCTTAACTACTCTAGATAAGTACTTATTCATTTAACATGCTTTCTTAACTTAAGTCATTACATTCCTTAGTTCATTTAAGACACTTTCATCACATAAGGACATTCAAATAATGGTCTTGGTTAAGACCTAGGGACTCTAACTAACACCTTCAGAGCCTATTGTGCAATATCTAGATAGTGTCCAATACCATCACCTAAACTTCATAGAACTTGTCTAATGCTAGTAGGTATCCCACGTGATAAGAATAGGCAATAACTGGCATAAATCATGATAGCTATACATGGAATCTGGAGTTCTAACCAACTCCGATAAGGTGTTCTACTTGCCAAGGATAGAACTAGGACACATCCCATGTAGGCACATGGCTAAGGAATATGAAGGGATTTGATGCACTGTAATCTAAATCTCAAGTAGAGATACATTGTACTCTAGTCTCCGTCTCAAGTAGAGCAACTTTCCATAACATAATCACTCGGTGCTAGACTTTGTTCTTATAGAGTAATTGACATTAAAGGTTCATACAAAGAGGTTCCATATCTAGTTCATAACACAATCACATTTACCCTATCAAAGAGGTCCACTAGGGCTACACTACAATGGCAACATAGATAGCTCATCATGACTTTCCTAAGGATGATATGATGTCGTTCCATCCAATCAACCCTAAGTCCATCATTCCTTTACATGAAGGATACCATTACGGCTCTCGACTTCAACATTCATATTATTACCACTAGGCTTAAGGTTCCACGAACATGACCTTCTTAAAATCACTAAGCATACCTAGTCAATACACCTCGTATTCATATATCATCCATATATGTATAATGTAAGGACACAAGTCTACCAAAATAGGACACAACATTCTTTATTTTATCACATATAGCGTATCATTCTTTGAATTACTTATGAATGACCCTTATCATCATTTTGTCATCCTATGCAATACCATATCATCAATATAACCATCACAACTTATAGTAGTCAAGTAGGAACAATCATGCATCAACATCTAAAATTACACACATAAGCACATAGTCATAGTCTAACACAATCTCCTAATATACATAGAAAGAACACATACTTTCACATTACTTCATATGTATATAGATATGATCATACTTCACATAAATCGAATACACAATTCATCATAATACTTCATGTATCGCCGACAAGGCCATGATCATCATATTAAAAGAAGTAACACCGACAAGGACACATCAATTGCAAGTAAAGCACATAAAACCGCCATCATAAGTGTACCATACCAATCACAAAATAATTGAAGTATAATTAACATAAAATAAAGATAATTAGGAAAATGTACCACCACTCCATTCTCCCCACCTCAATCCATTGCTAAATCATCCAATTCAATACCATAAGGCCCTTACCCTTGGCCATAACCCATAATTCAATACATGAACTATGATATTTAATGGAATTAGGTCAATTAAATATAAGTTCATAAATCTAAGACAATATAGATATCAATTCAATATAATTATCACATCATTCAATAGCCCAAAGAAAGCTACACTAGAATTCATAACCATTAAACCAATATAACTTAACCCATAAAGTAGTCAAAAACTAGGGTTCGTCAATTACATAGGTTCATAGGTTAATTGAGTTAAAATCATCTAATTAACAATAATTAAATCAATATTCAATGCTTTAAAACCGTTAATGCAAGAATCCATTGATTGATCATAAAATTTGACAATTCATCTTTGAAAACTTTAAAAAACTTCTTTGAAAGTTTGGCTCCATGATGAATAGAGTTTCAAGGAGAAAAAATATTAACACAATAAAGATATTCCTCCAATTTGATGAGGACTATCCAGTCAAAACTCCGATCCAAGCCCTTCCTTGAGTTTTTGCTCCAATGGAGTTCTAGAGAATTTCTAAAGGCATTTGGGTTTTTAATTTTGAAGAATGAAATCTTCTAAGTGTTAAAGGATTATATCCAAAAGACCCTTAAATAAACTCCCTTTATCTTATTTGTACTTGGGGTGAATTCACAACTTCACCCCTAAGCTTAACAGTAAACTGCACGAGGACACAACCCATCAATGACTTGACCATCGACGGGGTGTCAGTCCATAAATGGACCATCCTATCCTCCGTCGATGGGTTCAGAGATTGTAAAATGGGAGTATACCACAGTAGGCTAAGTACCCAATGACTCCCTTTACCTACGGGGAGTCGAACAGGCCACTGGTTGTCGTTTGCCATTCATAGGTGGGACTGCCTTAGGTAGTTTTGGCCACCAACATGGGTCCTTCCTCAAGGATCCTTGGATGGTCCTTGGGGATGTTTTCCTGGACGTTTCCAACCCACATATGTTCGTATACGAGTTTAGGACCTCTCACATGAATTTCATCCAAAAAAACGCAAAACACAACGAAACATGCCAAAACACACAAGGTCATTTCAAGTCAAAGCTTTCGAACGTCATGAACGTTCTTGATCGTTTGAACTCCAAACTTCATGAAACTTGACGCACTGCCTATAAACACTATAATAACTCATATAAGTAACTCATTAATTTAATTAAACACACATATCTGAATATAACCACATATGAGGCACATAGGTGACTTAGTCATCGAACGTCTTGGTCGTCGCTGAATGTTTTACTTCCAATTCACCTAAACTCTTATACACTTCTCCAATACCACATTATACACAAATTTAGGACATTAGACCATCATTAAAACCATGTTAGGCTTTGTCTTAACCTAAGTCATTTGAGGGGTGTTATAATCTCCCCCACTTGGACAACATTCATCCTCAAATGACACTTTTCCACTCTCCGGACATTCCCAATAATAGAGATTCATTTAGAAGCTCATGACCATAACCATATAACACCTTATCAATGAGAAACATCAATTTCACATCATTAAGAGAATCACAACACAACAAGAAACTAGAATAAATTCTGAAATTCATCATGCAATAAAACTCACATCCTTCATTCCAAATAGGAAAAATCATTTTATATTCCATATCATGATCATATACATCAGTTCTAGCTACATTGAAACAATTTTTTACCAAAGAATGAATTAGTCAATTTCTCAAAAATTTTACAGTGAACAGAAATCCCTGGCAGCCTTTAATAGTGAATTTTTCAACATTTTTGAAAAATGCAATTTTTAGACAATTCATGATGGAAATATGCAATGTAGAACCACATAAACACATCTTACAACATAATCATAACTTCATAAAATTTAAAATGCAAAGAATCAACGATATTCAATTTCAACAAGACCCCTAAACACAATGCACACGCAACATACTTCTTTGACTTTCTACTCTCCAACTTGAGTTGAATAGAAGAGATGAGACAATCAATCAAAACTACTTTACTCACCATACTCCCCCACTTAGAAGGAACTCATACTCTAAAGAGACACAAGGACTTACCATCATTCATTATCATCATCATCCAGGTTTTCTTCTCAAGTCTGGAGTGCATACAAACGCCTCTTATTTTTAGCATCATCCTTTGGAACTTTAGGAACAAATTGCTTAACCTCTCTATTAGTCAATTTACGGGGAACCACCGGAACATCATTACCTCCTCCACAATAGGGAGTTGAGCACCTTGAGAAACTTGCTGAACTTGAGGAGGAATCTCCTAATTCACACGTTCTCCTCAACCCTCGTAGTCGGTGTCCTCCTCGTATTCATCTTCCTAAAAACACAAGGAAAACCATAAGAAAAGAGTAGTCATAACTTTTACTCTACGGCACGACAAAGGAGTAGAAAACAAGGAAAAATTTATCGTCCTATAGCCTCTCGCCCATAGATGTGTCGCGTCTCACACCAGTGGTCAAGACTCTACTAGACGTGACTTATTGAGAATTTTTGATTCCTAAGACCACTTTAATAAGCTATGTTATAATACCAAGCTTGTCACATCCTGAGACCATACCATAGAAGATATGGCACTCTCAGAGTGCAACCGCCGTACTTCACCTCTCGGAGGTCTTGTATAAACCTTTTTGTATCGTTCATCGCAAAAAGTGGTGTGGAATTAAAAATTTTCATAAACATGATATACGTCTTAAGAAAACTCTTTCACATAAAACTCATAGGAAATACTAGGTCTTATTTAATCAAATCTTAGACACAAGAATACTTTCGGACACATCCCAGACTCAATAGAAATAAGTACTACTAAATCTATTACAATACTTTGATAAAGAAAATAAAAGACGTCTATGCCCTCGAGTCAAATGTAGAAATACTTTAACTTCACATGAATTATGCTATGATCGAAGTCTTGATTCCCATATGCTCCTCACCTACAACCACTATAGAGATAGATAAAAGCATGGAATTAGTACAAACACATGTACTAAATATGACATAATGCATAAAATCATGAAAACAGACATTTATTGGAAATATGCCTCTTTTGTTTTGAATATCATAATATAATCATAAGAATAGCATTTAACAACTTAGAAACATATAAGAAATCACTTACACCATTTATCACATTTTTAGGACACATTACAGCAAACTACTTCACTGTACAATGAACTTCTTCATTGTTATAGTGAAGTTTCTTAACTTCACTTTAGACATCTTCTATCATGTTATTCCCTCACTAAAATCCATCCTAATACTCACTTAATTAAGACAAAGAGAGACCACCCAAACAACCTCTCTAGGCACACCTAAATGATCCTTAAGACCACCTATAATGAGATCAACACACACTTACAAGCCACCAAACATATGAAAATGAGATTCTTCTACCAAAGGTGATTCTAAGTCTCACTTAAGTGTGTTGTGAAGCGACCGCCCATACAATCTCTTAGACACACACTGAAGAGATACTATAGACTACCTATGATAGAATCATTCTCACTTAATACATCAATACATAGATAATATGACATTCTCCTTCCAAAGGCTATCAAAAGACTTACTTAAGTAAATCAAGAAGATAACGTCCATGATTGACCTCTTCAATATTACCTAAATAATCCTTAAAACTACCTAAGGCTTAGATAATGTCCACATAATCAACCATCTTCCTTAACTAGAGTCATTCTTAAGACTTATCTAGGTAAGAAACGAAATGACCATTCCTATGCCCCCTTCACACCTTAACTGGACAACCCTTAACTACTCTGGATAAGTACTTATTCATTTAACTTGCTATCATAAATTAAGTCATTACATTCCTTTGTTCATTAAGGCTCTTTCATCACATAAGGACATTCAAGTAATAGTCTTGGACAATACCTAGGGACTCTAACTAACACCTTTAAAGCCTATTGTGCAATATCTAGATAGTGTCCCATACCACCACCTAAACTTCATAGAACTTCTCTAAAACTAGTAGGTATCCCACATGATGAGAATAGGCCATAACCGACATAGACCTGATAGCTAGATATGGAATCCAAAATTCTAACTTACTTTGATGAGGGTGTTTTACTTGCCAAGGGTAGAACTAGGACACATCCCTTGTAGGCACATGGTTAAGGAGTATGAAGGGATTTGATTCACTCTACTCTCAATCTCAAGTAGAGCTACATTATACTCTAGTCTCCGTCTTAATTAGAGCTACTTCCCATAATATAATCACTCGGTGCTAGCCTTTTTTCTCATCGAGTAATTGACATTAAAGGTTCATACAAAGCGGTTCCACAACTAGTTTAATAACCCAATAACATTTACACTACCAAAGAGGTCCAATAGGGCTACCTTGTAATGGCGACATAGATCGATCATTATGACTTTACTAAGGATGATATGATGTTGTTCAAGACAATCAACCTTAAGTCCGCCATTCCTTTACATAAAGGATACCATTATGGCTCTCCACTTCAACATTCATAACCTTACCACTCGGTTTAAGGTTCCACGTACATGACCTTCTTAACATCACTAAGCCTACCTATTGAAGACACTTCGTATTCACATATCATCCATACATGTATCAAGTAAGGGACACAAGTCTACCAAAACAAGACACAACACTATTTACTTTATCATATATAGCATATCATTCTTTGCATCACTTTGAATGACCCTTATCATACTTATGCCATCCCTACATTGTCATATCATCATCAATATAACAATCACAACTCATATAGTAAAGTAGGAACAATCTACGCATCAACACCTAAGACTACACACGTAAGCACATAGTCGTAGTCTAACACGATCTCCTAATATACATAAAAAGAACACACACTTTCACATTAATTCACATGTAGATAGATATGATCATACTTCACATAAATCGAATACACGATTCATCTTCATACTTCATGTATTTCTGAGAAGGCCATGATCATCATATTAAATAAAGTAACACTGACAAGGCCACATCAATTGCAAGTAAAGCACATAACACCACCACCATAAGTGTACCATACCAATCACAACATAATTGAAGTCTAATTAACATAAAATGAAGATAATTAGTACAATGTACCACCACTCCATTCTCCCCACCTCAATCCCTTGCTACATCATCCAATTCAATACCATAAGGACCTTACCCATGGCCATAACCCATAATTCAATAGATAAACTATGATATTCAATCAAACTAGGTCAATTTAGTATAGGTTCATCAATATAAGATAACCATATATCAATTCAATATAATTATCACATCATTCAATAGTCCATAGAAAAATACACTAGAATTCATATGCTTTAGAACAATATCACTTAACCCAAAAGTAGTCAAAAACTTGGGTTCATAGGTCAATTGACTTAAAGTCATCTAATTAACAACAATTCAATCAATATTCGATGCTTTAAAACCATTAATGCACGAACACATGGATAGATCATAAAATTAGATAATTCATCTTTGAAAACTTTAGATAACTTCTTTCGAAGTTGGGATTCTTGATGAATAGATTTTCTGTCACAACCGGAATCTAGACCCAAGAAGAGACCGTCGTCATTGACCTCTCCGAGGTCGTAGACAAGCCTACATACGTCAATTTTACTTCATCTAGGTTAAATTTTTTTTTCTTATTTCATGCTAAACATTTTAAACTTAACATCATAGGCGTTTACAAATTAACCATCTAATATAGAGATAATCAAATAAAATAAACAGTTCATAATTGCATTAATCATATTCTTTCCAAAAGGCACCAATGCAAAATCTAAAATGAAAATGGAAAGAGACACTAGTGGAACATTCTCCACTAGCTAAAGCCTACATATAAGCTAGATAATAACAATAGACATCCTCGAAAGCATCAGGGCCTACCAAGTCCGGATAGCTGCAACGTCAACCTGTAAGCTCTAGCGTCCACCTGTGCCTGCACCTGAAAATATAGAGTTGTATAGGATTAGTACACATTTGTATTAAGTACGGGTATATGCATGCACAAACCAAGGACGTGCATGAGTAAGAATAGATCTTTCCTAACAACATGATTATGGAAAGTCAAGTCAGTGTACTTGCCAAATTTGGATTAGGAAAGTTAGTGAGCTTTCCAAATTTGGATTAGGAAAGTGAGTGAGCTTTCCAAATTTGGATTAGGAAAGTGAGTGAGCTTTCCAAATTTGGATTAGGAAAGTGAGTGAGCTCTCCAAATTTGGATTAGGAAAGTGAGTGATCTCTCCAAATTTTGATTAGGAAAGTCATGCCATGAGAATGACATGCATCATCGTACTTATCATATTGCACATAACACAAAAAATCTTGCACATAGCACATAACATATTGCATATAGAACATAACATTTTCCATATCATCCGTTCATATGCCATGAGACCTTGGAATCAAGGACTTGACTTCAAGACTTCCCAAAATGAGGGCTCAACATATGGGACCTCAACTAGGGAGCCTTCTTTAGCAAACACAAAGTCTGTTTCATTCATTCATACGTACTTCACTTCATTTCATTCATAGGCTCATGTGAACACTAGCTGGCCTCATTCATTTATTGGGAACTTTAACTTTAACCGACATAGATCATGTGAGCATCATGAAATCTAATGTCTCTCCCACACATAAACGAGGTGAAATCATTGACCAAAGTGACCCAAAACATGCTAGCGTACATGGGAATTGAACCCCTCCAGATCCCTATGTTGGCAGTATAGGTTCAAAGACTAGAAGATATAAAGAGTCCCATACCCGGCATGCCGAATAGTCTCATCTCATGAGAGTTAGTGAACCTCCGCTCTTCCTGAAAGAAGGCATCACCGCTCAAAGCTAGTCTATCGGTGCTCAGTATAAAGTTCCATTACATTTAACTCATACGTCATGAAAGATGGCTTCCAGAATGAGGACATCATGGCTCAATAGATGATTTAACATCTCATCATTAGTATTAAGTGTGTTAATCTCAATACTTCCATTAAAGTGTTTATAGAGACTTGTCTCTTCATTAACTTTACACTCTCATAGGTGAGTACATTTTGGTAACATTTAGTTAGGCTCATTTGAGATTGGTCTCATCTTTTACATTAGCCTCATATCATGTTGTCACCACATTCATTAACATTAGCACATTTGCTCTTCATAATTACTCACGCCTTTTTACGTGAATGTTTATCTCATCATATGCCAATGCACTTGGCCATTTAGTATGTTTCACACTCTTACTTAACCCTTCTAGGGTTTCATTATTTCATTGTTCATTTTATCATTTAATTGTTCATTTCATCTTTCATTTCATCATTTCATTTTTCATTTCATCACTTCATCGTTCATTTCATCATTTCATTACTTACATATTATGTTCACATATTTTTAAACGTATGCTAGACCTATGAGTCTATACATACAAGCCATGAGGCTTCATCATAGTTTGTTTAAGTGATTCATATTTTCCTAATAATATGTTGTACAAGACTTATGCATCTTGTATGTATTCCAAGATCTCGATTTTGATCTAATTAGGCGGCATTATACTTGAATAATTAATCCACGTATGACTTATGTATCAATGCGGGATTTGGGAAAGGGAACCCGACTTCGAATCCCTTGGAAAAACTTACATTTTATTATTCATTTTGATTTGATCCATGCGGCTTGGGGACCCAAGATCGACCCCCAACGCCTTCATTTTATTTTTCCCTTAATTTTTCTCTACATATTTCGCTCAATGGGACTGAGAGGATGTGGGATAGAACCCCCACAACCTCATTTACTTTTAGTTTCCAATTATTTTAATTTCTCTCCTTTGGCCGAGGGGGTGTGGGTTCGAACCCCCACAGCCCCACTTTAATTTGTTTTCCTTAATTTCCCTTGGTTTTGCCTAGAGGTCATGGGTTCGATTCCCACGCGCCTCAACCTTTATTTTTCTTTTAATTTTCTTAAGTTGACTGAGAGGTGGCGGGTTCGAATCCCACTCCTCTCATTTCTTATTTTCATAATTCATTTTCCATCCAAGGTCATGGGTTCGAATCCCACATGTCACATTCCTTTTTTCTCATCTTATTTCATTGATTTTTAACATTGGGAGGTCATGGGTTTCAATCCTCAGTGATGTCACATATTTTGATTCATTTTTTCATAGCATGAAAATGTCCTCAGTTTGGCCGAAACTCATTAACAAGCTGCTGGAAATTTTTGCAGCCTATTTTCTCACTTCTTTAACATTAATCTTTTAGACGTTTTAAGTAGTTTTTAGTGAGTTCTTTAGATACATTTTCAAGATTTCATTCGATTAAAGAATTTCACTCATATAAGAATCTTTACATAATTTATGAACATCACGATTTACATAAACATGTGTACATAAAATACAAAGAACTAACATCACATTTTAGAGCCTTAAACCCGAGGCACATAATCATGGTTCACATTGCACACACGTATACATAGTTTCGGATCACATAGGTGATCCTTCATACGATTTCAAACACACGTACATGAACATATTCATCACGAAAACACAACACACGCCTAATATCTACCAGTAACATATCAAACCTACGAATCATTGGGAGCTAGTGATAGGGACATGCAACTGGGAACAACCCTAGTTTTCAGATTGAATATACTGAACCTTAGGTGTCTTTTGTGAAAAGGAACAAGAGAGAAGAGTAACCACACCTTTTTGACATTCAAACCTCGACTTGCTTCCCAAAAACTTTTAAAAACACACATCCAACACTGAAAGTTCAACACCCCACTCAACAGAAAACCTTCTCTTTGCCTACGTGATTGATTAACGTTTATTTTTTCTTATATTTTCGTGTGAGTTCTTCAAGGGTTAAGAACCTTGGTAAATTTTTTGTTCTTGAATGTTATTTGGCAGAGAAAAACGTGAATGGGAAGAGAGAATGATCGTGAATGTTGAGGAGATAGACGTTAGAGAGTGGGAGTTTTATTAGGCTTAGAAGTCTAGTTTAGGACTTAGTCAAATAAGGTTTTTATTAAATGATTAAAAATATGATTTCCCTTTTATTTTAAGTCAGCTAACAAATAATAAATATTAATTAATTACATTAGTTTCCCAACTTAAATTAAAACAAATTTAATTCATTGCTTCCACCTAGGTTCGAACACGTGTGGAGCAATACTTCACTCTAAGAACCAATTTTCGGCCCTCTCTCCCCGAAATACCCCTCCACTTTATTAATTAAATAATTAATTATATATTTAGGGTAATTACGATACTACCCTTATCCTAGAAAAAGACCATTTTACCCCCAGACCCTCCAAACTTAAGATTTCCCCTTTTTAAGTCCCGTAAAGACTCATCCAGGTAAATCTTCATATTCTCGAGCCCTACATCCCTGGACCCAACCTTTCCTAGATTAAATAACTCCCCAAGTTAGTTGGCTTGTCTTTTTTAAGGGTTCAGAGGTCTGGTTCTATCCGCATCAACCCGTGTGAACCCGGTCTAATCGTAGGCATTCTAGACACATTAAGCATTACTTACCATATCCATTTTTAGGGTTGCTACATTTTGAAGGATCAAAAATAATACCTGAATAAAAATAATCCTCCAATTTAATGAAGAATCTCTACTCAAACTTCCAATCCAATCCCTTCCTTGAGTTATGGCTCCAATGGAGTTTTAGAGAATTTCTAAGGAATTTGGGTTTTTGACTTTGAAGAATGAAATCTTCTAAGTGTTAAAGGCTTACAAACACATTTAAAATACCCAAAGGACCCCTAATTAACCACCCTTTCTCTTATTCGGACTTGGGGTAAATTTAAAACTTCACCCCTAAACTTAACGGTAAATTGCATGCAGGAGACAGCCCATCGACGACTTGACCATTGATGGGGCTTCAGTGCACAAACGGACCATCCTATCCTCCATCGACGGGTTCAATGACTGGAAAATGGGAGCTTAGATCCCTAGGCTAAGCACCCAAAGACGCCCTCCACCTACGGGGCGTCGACCTGGCTACTGGCCGTCGTTTGCCATCCGTAGGTAGGACTGCCTTAGGCAGTTTTGGCAACCAACATGGTTCCTTCCTCAAAGACCCTTGGATGGTCCTTGGGGATGTTTGCCTGGACGTTTCCAACCCAAATCTATTTGTGTACGAGTTTAATACTATCACATGAATTTCATCCACAACGAACACGTAAAACTCAATGAAACATGCCAAAATACACAAGGTTGTTTCAAGGCAAACCTTTCGAACGTCATGGACGTTTGATTTCCAAACATCATGAAACTTGACACACTGACAATAAACACTATAATAACTCATTTAAGGACCTAATTAACTCATAAAACACACATATAAGCATGTAACCACATATGAGGCACATCGGTGACTTAGTCGTCAAACGTCTTGGTCGTCCCTTAACGTTTGGTTTCCAATGCACCTAAACTCTTAGACACTACCCCAATACCAAAATTTAGACCAATTTAGGAACTTAGACCATCATTAAAACCATTTTAGGATCTAGCTTTACCTGATTCATTTGAGGGGTGTTATACATATCTTCCAAGGTATACTATCGGGTCGTGACAAGACGTATCTCAAGTAATTATATACAACCTTCACCACTTAGAAACCATATGAACACATATACCTCATACCAAAGGTCATCGTAAGAACCACTTAAGTAAGATATGAAGTGGCCACCCATACAACCCATTCACAGACACCTAATTCATCCTTAAGATTTCCTAAAGTATGATTATTCCCTTTTTCATGATTAGACTCCCTACCTAGAGTTAACCTAAGACTCACCTAAGTAAGACATGAAGATACCACCCATACACTTTCTTCAAGCCTACCTAAGCAATCCTCAAAAATACTAAAGATAGGTACCTTTTCATTCACGTATATTAACTTAAGTCATCATCATTCACTAAGCCAATTAAGATACACTTAAGAATTTAAAGGATTTCCGTAATGGTCTTTGAGGACCAAGGAAACCCTAATCCTAGTTTCTTCAAAGCTTACTGGGGCTATGTATAGATAGCGTCTCATACCACTACCTACATTTTCTGGAACTTTTTTGACACTATAATGCATCCACATGATGAGTATAGGCATTAATTGACATATACCATACTAGCTAGGCATGTAATCTGGAGTCTACCCTACTCTGAGAGAGGGTGTTTTGCTTGCCAAGGGTAGAACTAGGACACATCCCATGTTGGCTAATGGTTAAGGAATATCAAGGGTTTCTTGGTACTCTAGTCTCATCTTATGTAAAGTCACTACCACAAGAATATTCACTCGGTGCTTAGCATTAGTTCTCATAGCGTAAGTTTAATCACATCAGGGCATATAAGAAGGTACTATATTTTAGTCATTACAAAGTTTTAGTACCCCTACCAAGGATGGGTCCACTATGGCTTCCACTAATTGTCAATAAGTATAGCACAATGACTTCCTTAGAGATTATTTGATTTCGTTCAAACAAACAAATCCCTAAGTCCATCATTTTACAAAAAAGGAGACCATTACGACTTTCAACTTCAAGGATTCTATAACCTTCTAACAATATGGAAGGTTCCAAGTTATAAACCTTCTTTACTTTTTCAATGTCATATATTTGTCTTATTTAGAAGGGTACCATCTTAGGTCTACCGATCCTAGACTTCCATTCAACAATCACTCATACACATACATGACAAAAGTGCTTAAGACTTCTAAGTCAAGAGTTCACATTCACAAAACTTGCATTTATCAAATACGGGGACATAGCTCTACCAATCAAGACACACACATCACCTTCATATCACGTATTCAATAACATTCAAGCACATATAAGGACAACTATGGTTACCTACAAAGTACACTACCAACACACATACGAGACATCACCATAGTCTATCATGGACACATATAACCAATTAGAGAGAATCATGCTTTTACCTCACATATGCGTGTACACATTATCATCATTCACATTGATCATCTATAGAATCTATAACATGATAATATCATCATTCACATGATAATGCCAACAAGGCCATGTTCATAACAATTATAACACATAAACATCGCCACCATAAGTGGAACATACCAATCAATACAAGTGAATTGAATTTCTAGACAATATAGAAGATATTAGGTCAACTCACCACCTTTCCATCATCATCATCATCAACATTCCTTAGCCTTTTCAAGCGAATCACTTCGCAAAGGCTCTTAACAATATCCATTATACATAATTCTAACCCAACAATCAAACCATATCACTGATTCAACAATATACATTATGAATATCATCAAATTAAGGCAACCTATATACAATTCTATCATGATCTATACATTATTCAATAATCCAATACAATCTACAAAAGAATTGACTTATATCAAGTCATGATCAAATCACCTACATTAGAGCCAAAAATAGGAATTCATAAAAAGCATGGGTTCATAGGAATTTTGATCTCAAATAATTCAATTAACATAAATTATATCATTAAACATTAATTCAAATCTTTTTATGCAAGAACCCACTACTAGAAGTCAAAATAAAAGTTCCTGTTTTGAGAAAGTCCTAGAAAAGCTTATGGAAATTGACTTCTTGAATGGAAGAGGATTCAAGCATGAAACACCATACCTCAATTGAAGAAAATCCAGAGAGTTCCTAGCTCCAACCTTGCTTCAAGCTTCAATGGAGTCTAGAGAGTTCTATTTTGGTTTTGGTATTTTGTTTTTGAATGTTGAACTCTAATCTAGGTTCTAGGCTTATAAAGTAATAAAATACCCAAAAACCCATAAAATAACCACCCAAGATTTTATTTTGATTCTAGGTGAATTTCAAAAAAATCCCTCCATATGGCCGAGAAATTGCAGGAAATTGAAGGGCCCAAACAACGACTGCAGGCGACGGACCACCGATAGAATGACGGCACCGTCCTGCAGGTCCGTCGTTTTTTACAGAGTTCACTTTTTTGTAGAGCTGAGCTCCCACCGTAAGTATTGAGAAACACCCCCCCCCCCCCCC
>NC_028640.1:40288145-40331551 GCF_001406875.1 Solanum pennellii
ACCCCCCCCCCCCCCCCGTCAATGGAGCGTCGACTTCATGACGGGGCTCGTTTAGGCATCCTTGTTAGGGACTACTTTGGGTAGTTTTGAGCCAATGTTTGGGTCCTCCTCAAGGACCCTTAGGTTTCTCCTTGGGGAGTCGTTCCCGGACGGTTTAACGGCAAACACGTTTTCTAGATTTTAGGAACCAAACTTATCAATTTAAACTCCATACAACACGTAAAGTATGCTAAGGCACACTAGAACACACAAGGACGCCTAAAGGCTAACTTTCGAAAGTCTTAGTTGTTCTTGGATGTTTGACCTCTAAACTCTTCAAAATTCAACACAGTGACTTCTAACACTATGATTCATTATTTTAAGAACGTACCGACTCATGACACATATGTTTGGATCTTTTTTTACTTAGCTCATTTTTAAGGGTGTTACATTCTCCCCTACTTGGACAATGTTCCTCCTCGAAAGACACTAAAACTCTTTCAACACTTTCATGAGATAAAGACTCAAGACTAGCAGCTCATAACCATTCCCACACCATATACTATACACATAGATAAGAGGAACATCAAGTCCACACAATTAAGAGACTCAAAGCACAACAAGAAAGTAGGAACAACATCTACAACTCATCATGCAATAAGACTCAAATTTTTCATATCATATAGGAGGAAATTCCTTCTCCACATATCTTCATGATCATATACATCATATCTATGCACAATATAACCATTTCTCATGAAAGTACAATAAAGCAATAATTTCAATTACCTTGCAGTATAGCATGCTCGCTAGTTCACCAATGCAACTTTTAAGCAATTAATTATAAAGCACGACAATATGAGATACAAAATCATATAAAATCAATTTACCACATAAACATAACCTCATAAGAATTCACAATGCAAGCATATTAATGAAATTCATTTTAACTAAGACTCCTAAAAAACATGCAACATGCTACTATAACATTCTAATTCTCAAGATTGAATAGAATATAAGAGAACAGACAACAAATCATAACCCAACTATTCACCATACTCCGCCACTTAGAAGGAAACCATCACCAATAAAGAGAGAAAAATATAACTTACCATCATACTTATCCAAATTTTCTTTAGATTGGAGAACATAGAAGTGATTCCTCTTTGGTGCACCTACATTCGGAGTATTAGGAGGAACTTTCTTGGCCTCTCTTCCTCTAGCTGCAATAGTAGGACAATCTCTAACCTTATGACCATTCTTACCACAACCAAAGCACCCACTAGTATTGGCTAGACACTTCCCAAAGTGCTTCTTCCCACAATTAGAAAAAGAAGAAACACCTTTAGAACCACTACAACTCAAGAATGACCTTAGGAAAAGTAGACCCCTCTTAATTTGGAGCCCTCTTCTTAAAACTAGGTTGTTTTTGCTCGTCGAATCTACCCCTCTTCAAATTCCTTGAAATCCTACTAAGTTGGAATCTTCAATGAATTGTGCATACACCATGAGTATAGATAGGTTCATTTGTGGAGCATGGCAGTACGACACTCTTCTTTAACAAGGTCGGCAATACCAGTCACAAACCTACTCATCTTATCCCTAGGGTTAGACACCAAGGATGGATCAATACCTATACAATAGATTAAACTTCAAATAATACTCTTTCACACTCATATTAACTTGCCTAAGGTATATAAACTCCTCAACCTTCACCTTCTTCCTCTCACGGGGAAAATACTTTCCTGTGAAGGCTTCCTTAAACTATTCCCACTCTATAAGACCCGACTCAACCGGCCTATTATATTTCCATTGTGTTTTACTACACTTGAGCAACTTCCCTCAATTGGTATGAATCCAACTTCGCAGTCTCCCTAGATGTCAACCTCATAGCACTCAACACCTTATAGACACCATCAAGAAATCTATTGGGGTCTTCTCCCCCCTTAGAACCAGGGAAGAAAGGAGGATTCACTCTAACAAAGTCCCTCAATATAGAGGTCATGGTACTCTCAAAAGCATTCACCCTAGGTTCAACATTCCTATTCACTTCAGCAGTCATGGCTCGGGCTAGGGCAAGGAGAGCCTCTCTAATCTCCCCATTAGTCATGTCTGGGGGAACCACCAGAACTTGATTTCTCTCATTCGCTATAGGGACTTGTTCAACTTGAAGAACTTGAACACCTTGTGCAACTTGTCCACCTTGGGGAGGAACTTCCTCATTCACTCCTTCCTCGTCCACTCTTCTTGCGGCCATCCTTCTTGTAGTCATATACTATAAATACAAGAGAAGATATTCGAAAAAGACACTTATTACCTCAATTTATGGCACGACATAAGAGTAATGTACAAAGGGAAACACTATCGCCTATAGCCTCTCGCTCATAAGATGTTTCGCGACTCACACCGATGAACAAGACTCTACTAGAAGTGGATTTAATGAGACTTTTTAAGCCTAAAGATAACTCCATATCTTGATGCTCTGATACCAAGTTTGTCACGACCCAAAGTATGCCTTAGAAGTTAGAGCATCCTTAAGTCGCCACACGGCGTACTCGACCTCTGGAAAGTTAGGGCATCCTTAAGTCACCACACAGCATACTCGACCTTCGGAGGTCTTGCACAGTGCAAAATCCCTTAGACATCATTCATTGGATATATATATATATATATATATATATATATATATATATATGAAAAGTAGTGAGGAATTAAAACTTTTCACGACAGTAGTTCAGATCTCTTTTATAGAAAATATATGAAGGACTAAGTCTCTTTGTAGCTATCATAGACACATGAATATCTTGGGTCACAGCCCATACATAGACAAATGAAAAATATCGAAGTCTAATCAAATATCATTTGAAAAGGGAAAATAAACATAAGTATGTCCTTGAATCAATTGAGGACATACAAAGATTTGCTTGCAAGGATACTATTCCCAAACTTTACTTCCAATAGACTCCTCACTTGCAACCCACACCTTTAGAGATAAAACAACATATGGAATTGGTACATTGAATTCACTATGTATGGTGACATGCAATAAAATCATGCTAAAAAGGACATTTGCTTTATAATATGCTTTTTATACTCTTTCGATGTAAATCTCATAACATAAGCTTAAGAACCACTTCCAAGACAACATACACATATAAGACATATCACAGGTAATCCACAATATACAACCTTCACCACTTAGAAACCATATGAACACATATACCTCCTACCAAAGGTCATTCTAAGACCCGCTTAAGTAAGATCTGAAGCGGTCGTCGATACAACTCCTTCACACACACCTAAGTGATCGTCAAGACTTCCTAAAGTAAGATTATTCCATTTTTCATCATTAGACTCACTACCTAGGGTTACCCTAAAAATCACCTAAGTAAGACATGAAGATACCGACCATACACTCTTTTCAAGCCTACCTAAGCAATCCTTAAAGCTACTCTAGATAGGTACCTTTTCATTCACGTATATTAATTTTAAGTCATCCTCATTCACTAAGCCAATTAACATACAATTAAGCATTTGGAGGATTTCACATAATGTTCATCGAGGACCTAGGGAACCCTCATACTAGCATCTTCAAAGCTTACTCGTACAATGTATAGATAACGTGTCATTCCACTACATACACGTTGTCGAAATTCTCTGACACTAGAATGCATCCCACATGAAAAGAATAGGCCTTAATCGATATAGACCACATAAGCTAGGCATAATATGTGAAGTCTACCCTACTCCCAGGGAGGGTATTCTACTTGCCAAGGGTAGAACTAGGACACATCCCATGTTGGCACATGGTTAAGGAATATCACGGGTTTCTTGGTACTCTAGTCTCATCTTAAGTAGAGTCAATACCACACTCATATTCACTCGGTGTTTATCCTTAGTTCTCATAAAGAAATTTCAGTCACATAAGGGCATATGAGAAGGTACCATATTTTAGTCATTACCAAGTCATAGTACCCCTACCAAGGATAGATCCACTAGGGCTGCCACTCATGGTCAATAAGGATAGCACAATGAATTCCTTAGAGATGGTTTCATCCCATTCCAGCCAACCGATCCCTAAGTCCATTATTCATACAAGAAGGATACCATCAAAACTTCCAATTTCAAGGACAGTATAACCTTCTTTATAAATTGAAGGTTCCAAGTATTGACCTTCTTTACTTGTTCAAGGTCATATATTAGTCATACTTAAAAGGGTACCATCTTAGGTATACAAATCCTAGACTTTCATTTAAAATTCATTTATACACATACATGACAAAAGCTCTTAAGACTTCTAAGTCAAGAGTGCACGTTCAAATAACTTGCATGTATCAAATAGGGGGACATATCTCAACCAATAAAGACATGTATATCACCTTCATATCACATATTCAATAACATTCAAGTACATGTAGAGACAACTAAGTCTACCTAGAAAGATACCCTACCGACACACATAGAGACATCACTATAGTCTATCATGGACACATATAACCAATTAGAAAGAATCATACACCTTACATATACATGCACACATTATCATCCTTCACATTGATCATATATACAAGATATAACATGATAACATCAAAATTCACATAATAATATCAACAAGACATGTTCATAGCAATTATAACATATAAACAGCGCCACCATAAGTGGACCATACAAATAAATACAAGTTAATAGCAGTTCTACACAATATAGAACAGATTAGGTGAACTCACCACTTTTTCATCATCATCATCAATATTCCTTAGCCTTTTCAATCAAATCACTTCACAAAGGCTCTTACCAATAGCCATATACACAATTCTAACCCAATAATCAAACCATACCAATATCCAACAATATACAATATGAATATCATCAAATTATCGCAGCATATATACAATTCTATCATGATATATACATAATTCAATAGCACAATACAATCTACAGAAAAATTTACTAATATCAACTCATGATCAAATCACCCACATAAGATCCAAAAAAGGGAATTTATGAAAAGCATGGGTTCGTAGGAATTTTGATCTTAAATCATCCAATTAACATCAATTATAACATAAAACATAGATTCAAATCCTTTTATGCAAGAACCCACGGCTAGAAGTCAGAATAGAAGTTCATGTTTTGAGAAAGTCCTACAACAGGATTTGGAATTTTACTCCTTGAATGGAAGAGGACTCCAGGATGAACACAATACATCATTGAAGATAATCCACAAAAATGATGAAGAATAAATGGAGAAATCAAGCTCCTAGCTTCAACCTTGCTTCAACCTTCAATGGAGTCTAGAGAGTTCTATTTTTGTTTTGGGATTTTGTTTTTGAATAATGAACTCTAATCTAGGTTCTAGGCTTATAAATTAACTTTAAATATCCAAAAACCCATAAAATAACCGCCCATGACTTTATTTGGATAACAGATGAATTTTCCGAAAATCCCTCCACTTGGCCGAGAACTAGCAGGAAATTCCAGGCCCCAAACGACGAGTGTAGGTGACGGACTGTCGATTGAATGATGCTGCCATCCTAAAGTTCTTTTGTTCGTGTCACCACTCTGTTTGGGGGCTTAGCTACCATGCCTAAGTATGGATCGATGGAGTGCGTACTGCATCACAGAACATCGTTTAGGCATTGTGGTTAGGGACTGCTTGGGCAGTTTTGTAGCCAATGTTCTGGTCCTCCTCAAGGACCCTTGTGGTGGTTCTTGGGAAGTCATGCTCGGATGGTTCAACCCCAAACACGTTCATCTAGATTTAAGGAACCTATCCAATCAATTTGAACTCCATATAGCACATAAAACATGATAAGTCACACTAAACACACAAGCACGCCTTAAGGCTAACTTTCGAACATCTTGGTCGTTCTTGGACGTTTGACCTCCAATCTCTTCTAAACGAAACACACTGACTTCTAAAACTATAATTAATCATTTTAAGACCTTAAAAACTCATGACACACATGTTAGGATCTAGTTTAACCTAGCTCGTCTTTAAGGGTGTTACATGTATAGGATTTCTGACAACTCTACACTATTTTCAACCTTTCTTGAATAGTATTCACTTTCTCCATAGATTGATGAACCAAGTCTCGTCCTATTGACCCCAGCTTCACAAACCTCAAACCATCCAATAGGATATAAGAGACTCATAGGGAGCCATCTACATGCTATAGTGCTAATTGTTTTTGTAAGCTAACTTATTATGAGGTTGGTGATCATCCCAATTACCTTAAAACCAAACTCACAAGGCCTTATTATATCCTCTAAAGTCTGAATTGTGCGCTCTGCTTGACCATCAATCTGGGTATGGAAGGTAGTACTAACGTTCACCTTCGAACACAAAACTTTTCTGTAAAATTCTGAAGTGAATTACACACCTCTATCTGAAATGATGGATACTAAAATTCCATTAGGTCTGACTACCTCTTTAATATATAACTTTGCATAATCTTCTACTGAAAAACTAGTATTTACCCGTAAGATAATGGTTGAATTAGTCATTCAGTCCAAAATCACCCGGAATCATGATATGTGCGAGCTTAGGACAAACCAGTTATGAAATACATATTGTTCATATCCCGCCTCTATTCTTGAAATTCTATATTTTGAGCCATACCACCGGGCCTCTAGTGCTCTACCTTGACTTGTTGATAATTCAGGACTTAGAAATGAACTCTGCAATAAATTTCTTCATGCTACTCCGCCAATATACTTCTCTCAAGTCACGATACATCTTTCTTGAACCCGGATGGATAAAGTATTTGGATCTATGAGTTTCCTCCATGATCCTCCCTTGAAGTTCATCCACCTTTGGTACACATAATCTACCTTAATACCTCAATGCACCACTTAGCCCTTGTTCAAAAGCCATCAGTTTATGCTTATGAACATTTGCCTTCAATTCAAGCAAAATAGGGTTTTGGTCTTGTTTCTCTTTCACTTCTGACACTAGTTATGACTAAGCCCCATTTATCCCACCACTCCTCCTTGATTGGAATCCATTATCCGTACTCCTAACCGTGAAGATGGTGAATATCTTTTGCTAACTCTTTCTTGCATTCCTCAACATGGGAAGTACTACCCATAGACATTATGCTCAAAGCATCAGCAACAACATTAGCCTTACTTGGGTGATAGAGAATACTCATATCATAATCTTTAAGTAACTCCAACCACATCCTTTTTCTAAGATTAAGCTGTTTCTGACTGAATGCATACTAAAGACTCTTGTGATTGGTGAACACATCAACATGAACACCATAGAGACAGTGACACCATATTTTTTCAAAGCAAACTCTATAACAGCAAACTCTAAATCATGAGTTGGGTGATTTCTCTCATGACTCTTAAGTTGTCTGGAGGCATACGCTATAACCTTGTCATTCTGCATAAATATATAACCCAGTCAAACTATGGATCCATTCTAATACACAACAAAGCCTTGTGTATACTCCGGTGAGGTCAATATTGTGCAGTTTTCAACCTAGTTTTCAATTCCTTACAACTTTTCTCACAAGCTTCAGACCATTAAAACTTTGTTGTCTTCTGAGTTAACTAGTCATCATGGATGAAATAGATGAGAATCCCTCGACATATCTTATAATAAACAGTCAACCCCATGAAACTCCTAATATCCATTAATATATAGGTTTAGGCCAGAGTTAAACTGTCCTGGTATTCTACTTCCCGTGTATCTAAAAGAAGGGATGAGATGAGTAGGTTCCTAACAGGAATCAACAGAGATCTGGAGGAGGAGTGTCGGTCTGCGATGCTCCACGATAATATGGACCTCTCCAGGTTGATGGTACATGTCCAACATGTAGAGGACAGCCGAAATAAGAGAGGCTTACATGATGCTAGGAGGCCTAAGCCTCAAGATCAGGCAGGTCCTAGTAATGGAGGCATCAGAAACAACATTGGTGTCCGTGAGCATCCCATATTCAAAAAGGCGTAACAGAGTTCAGGGAACTCTAACTCTCAGAGGAGTGCAGCATCTAAAGGAGGCAGACCCGAGCTCAAGAAGGGCAATGGAGGTGAGATGCAGCATCCCATAAAGTACTTTGCTAAGTGTGGTTGTGCTCACAGTGGAGAGTGCAGACAGGGCACTAATGCCTGCTTCGGTTGCGGTAAGAGCAGGAACATGGTTAAGGACTGCCCATGGAAAAAAGGTCAGGTCGTAGGTAATGCTCAGCCTAGGCCTAATTCAAAGGATGCAGAAGCATCCGAGCCTCCTAAGAGGAATAGGTTCTATACCCTAAAGGGCAGGGAGGAGCAGGAGAAGTCTGTTGATGTGGTCAGAGGTATGCTACAAGTATTCTCAACTTCTGTTTATCTTTTACTTGATCCATGGTCTACACTTTCCTTTCTAACTCCTTTGCATTTTCTCACTTTTGAGGTTTTGCCTGAAGTTTTACATGATCCGATAGCAGTTAGTACACTTTTAGGAGGAAATGTAAGAACTGATAGAGTATACAAGGATTGCCCAACATTTTTATGATGTAAGACTATGTGTGCAGACTTGGTTGAGTTACCAATGCATGATTTTGATGTTATTCTTGGCATGGACTGGCTTCATAGTTGTTATGCTTTCATGGATTGTCATAGTAGGGTTGTGAGATTTTGTTTCCCTAATGAAGAAGAGCTAGTCTGGGATGGTTACAACTCGATTCATCCTAATCCTTTGATTTCAAACCTTAAAGCCAATAAAATGATATCCAAGGGGTTATTGTGTCATCTTGTGAGTGTTAATGATTTAGATCATGACATTCCTTCCATAGACTCAGTGCCTGTAGTGAATGAGTTCTAAGATGTATTTCCTGATGATTTTCCTAGAGTTCAACCCCCTCGAGAGATTGACTTTGGTATCGACTTAGAACCTGATACTAAACCAATTTCAATTCATCCTTATGGAATGGCTCCAGATGAACTCAAAGAGTTGAAACTGCAGTTAAAAGATCTCACTGATAAGGGTTTCCTTCAGCCGATCATATCCCCTTTGGGCGCTCCAATGTTGTTTGTGAAAAGAAATATGAAACCCTTAGAATGTGTATCGATTATCGGTAGCTCAACAAAGTCACTATCAACAATAAGTATCCACTTTCCAGAATAGATGACTTGTTCGACCAACTCCAAGGGTCTAGTTTCTTCTCGAAGATTGATCTTCGTTCAGGGTACCATCAGCTTAGTGTTAGGGTTGGAGATATCCAAAAGATAGCCTTTCATACCCGTTATGGTCATTATGAGTTCCTAGTTGTGTCATTCGATATCACTAATGCACCTACTGCATTTATGGATCTCATGAACAGGGTCTTCCGGGAATACTTTGACTCATTCGTCATAGTATTCATTACTAACATTCTCATCTACTCTAAGACCAAAGAAGAGCATGAGCAACATTTGAGACCAACCTTGTAGGTACTTAGACAACATCAGTTGTATGCCAAATTCAGCAAGTGTGAATTCTGGCTTTAATTAGTGACCTTCCTGGGTCATGTTGCATTCGACAAAGGTGTGGAGGTAGATTCCAGGAAGACTTAAGCTGTTAAGAACTAGACAAAACCTCTTACTCCCACAGATACTCAGAGCTTCTTGGGATTGCTGGTTAATATCGCAAGTTCGTGTAGGGTTTTTCTTCCAGTGCTGCCTCACTGACAGCTTTGATTAAGAAGAAGGCCAAGTTTGAATGGACAGAGGCTTGTGAGAAGAGTTTCTAGCAGCTCAAGGATAGACTCACTTCAGCCCCGGTGCTTACTTTGCCTAAGTGTGGCGAGAATTACACTGTGTATTGTGATGCATCTAGGGTTGGTTTGGGTTGTGTTCTTATGTAGGGTGGTAAGGTGATAGTGTATTCGTCCAGATAGCTCAAGGTCCATGAAAAGAATTATCCCACTCATGACCTGGAGTTGGCAGCTATTGTGTTTGCACTGAAGCTGTGGAGGCATTACTTGTATGGGGTGGATGTGGATGTGTTCACAGACCACAAGAGTCTCCAGTACGTGTTCACACAGAGAGAATTGAATCTATGTCAGCGGAGATGGTTGGAGTTGTTGTAGGTTTATTACATGAATGTCCACTACCATCCAGGTAAAGCTTATGTTGTAGTTGATGCTTCGAGTAGGATGAGCATGGGAAGTATAGCCTACGTTGAGGATGGGTAGAGGGATTCGGTGAAAGATACACATAGACTGGTGAGACTGGGTGTGCAGTTAGTTGACTCTAGTAGTGGGGGTATTTCAGTTCATCCTAGTTCTTAATAATCCTTAGTAGTTGAAGTCAAGGAGGGTCAGCATCTTGATCATGTGTTGATGGAGCTGAAGGATTTAGTGTTGGCTAAGATGAATGAGTCTTTTGCTTTGGGAGATGACGGCATATTTAGGTACCAGGACAGGCTGTGTGTACTAGATGTGGATGATTTGCGGAGCAGGATCATTGCAGAGAACCATGGTTCCAGATACTTCAGAATCCAGGTTCCACCAAGATATATCATGATCTTAAACAGATCTATTGGTGGGATGTCATGAAGAAGGACATTGAAGATTATGTGGCCATGTGTACTAATTGTCAACAGGTTAAGGCAGAACATCTTAAGCCTGACGGTCTTACTCAGATTATTGAGATTCTGATTTTGAAATGGGAGGCCATTAATATGGACTTCGTGGTTGGTCTTCCGAAGACTAGGAGACAGCATGACTCCATATGGGTTATTCTGGACAGGATGACTAAGTCTGCCCATTTTATCCCTCTAAAGTCTACTTACAGAGTTGAGGATTATGCAAAACTCTATATTGATGATGTTGTGAGATGGCATGGGATTCCTTTGTCTATTATTTCAGATAGAGGAGCATAGTTCACTTCACATTTCTGGAGATCCTTCCAGAAGAGCTTAGGCACGCAAGTGAAGCTTAATACTGCCTTTTATACTCAGTCTGATGGGCAGGCGGAGCGCACCATTCAGACATTGGATGACATGTCGAGGTCATGTGCGATTGACTTCAAAGGTAGTTGGAACAATCATTTGCCTTTGATAGACTTTTCGTATAATAATAGCTACCACTCAAGCATTGGGATGGCACCGTTTAAGGCACTGTATGGTAGGAGGTGTAGGTCTCCATTTGGGTGGTTCGAGGTTGGAGAGTCATCTTTTATGGGTCCAAGGATCATTCATGAGGCCTAAGAGAAGGTAAGGGTGATTAGGTACAGGTTGGCTACTACTTACAGTCGGCAGAAGTCTTATGCAGACAATAGAAAATGGCCCTTAGAGTTTGATATTGGTGACAAGGTCTATTTGATCACCTATGAAGGGGGTGATGACGTTTGGCAGGAAGGGGAAGTTGGGTCTGAGGTATGTTGGGCCATATGAGATCCTACAGCGTGTAGGAGAGGTGGCCTATGAGTTGGCATTGCCTTCGGAACTAGCTTCTCTTCATCCAATCTTTCATGTCTCTATGTTAAAGAAGTGTCTATGTGATCTAGGATCGATTCTACCTGTTGAAGGTTTGGGGGTTGATGAAAATTTGTCCTATGAGGAGGTACTTGTTAAGATTTTAGACACACAGGTCAAGCGGCTGAGGAACAAGGAGATTTCCACAGTGAAGGATTGTGGAGGAATCATCTTGTTGAGGGTGCTACGTGGGAGGCCGAGGCCGATATGAGATACCGCTACCTGATACGCTCAAACTTACTTCTCAACTAATAAGTAAAGCGGTCGTATCAAGTAAAGAACCCAACTAATGAGGTTGAGATCGTTCCCACGAGGAAAATAGTTCAGACTTAACTTCAATCTATTATTTCTACTATTTAGTCAATTATTTACTTCGAAACCAAAGACAGTAAAAGGGGGATTTTTATTTCTAAATGAATGAAAATAATTATCTAAATCAAAGTAGACCACTAACAGATTCAAATGTTGGAGTTTAATCAGTTAATAAAAGTAACTAGGGTTTACGTGTTCCCCACAGGTTCCTAACTTGATAATTCTAATTATAACAATTCTTTCCTAGTATCTTGCATGCAAAGTGATAAGTTATGTATTTCTAAATCCTTGGTCCGAAATCTAGAAAATTTCACTCCGCACCTTGGTCCGGCTACGTGTGTTGCTATACTAACCATTACATTTACCTCATATTAAGCATCGTATTCGATATTTGACTAAGTTATTACCTCGTACCAGTCAATACTAGCCTATTAGATAGTATACACTAAATCTATATTGATAATTCTTTTCCTATAACGTTGGCCATCCGTTAAAAAGACTTCTAAGCGAGAGAATTATCAATACATGCAAGACACTATTCTAGAATTGTTATTTTAGTTATGTTTTACCTCATTATTCGCCTATGGTTCTCACATCCCTAGTTATGGAGTTTAGTTACCCATAGTCATAATCACAATATTCAAATATGTAATATAAGAATTCATGCACTTACTTCAATGAGAAAGAATAAAATCCAGAAGTTCACTTGATTAATCACCAAAATCACCAACAATCAATTACTGTAATTAATTGAAGACTTAAGATTCTCCAAAAGTGTCATAATCATCACCAAGTCTAATCCACAAAAGAAGCTAAAATAACCAAGAGTCTAACTATAAGAGAGTCTAATCACCAAAGAGTCTAACCCCAAAAACGAGATTTTTTGAACTATTTATAAAAAACAAATACCTAATTAAAGAAGGACTCTATTTGCTGGAAATCTGTCAAAACGCGGCTGGGTCGACGGACCTCGCGACGGGTCGTCATGGTCACGACGGTCCGTCATGGACTCTGTCGTCCCATACTATGCAAATTCTTCTGCTGCTCTCTACATTATCATCGACGGCAGGTATGACGGATCGTCACAGGCACAACGGTCCGCCGAGGGTCTCCGTTTCATAACTCTTGGATTTGGGTACTGGGACTACTTCTCTGATCTTCATGACGAACCAGCAGGACGGACCGTCATGGCTATGACGGTCCGTCACGCACTTCGTAACCGCACACTTGGTCAGAATTCCCCATCTTCCTTCAGCATCTGCACTACGATGCTACCTACAGACCGTCACGGGCACGACGAACCGTCACAAGCTCCGTAGGTGGTAATTTTCTGTATTTCTTGCTCAAAAACCTCCGCATTTATCTTTTAGACATATTTCCTGCAAATAAAGAGAAACTTAAATAAAAATTAGTACAAAAAGGATTTTGGACACACTAAACTTAAGGAAAAAGCATTAAAAATACCGTGAAACCACGGTATATCAACACCCTCAAATTAAATTCGTTGTTGTCCTCCAGCGATGCACTCTGACTCAATACAAAATCTTTGTGCAATAGTATCCATGTTTTATCCTTCGCAATTATTTGGCTATCAATCCCGATCAATCTCATCATATTTATGCATGTTATCACTATTAGGCTTGAATTATGTGGAATCAGACCATGACACAGACTCACCATGCACTAACACCTATCCGCTTCAACTTCTCACCCAGGTGCTAATATTTTTTGTATTGCAACTAGTGTCCTCACTTCAAAACAAAATCCTCATTTTTCACACAATGATTTCAGTTTGAGTATAAGGATTACTTTTCAACACTCACTCTCAGAACAAATTTACACTCATTCATACATATTGCTTTAAGCTTGCCCTTATTTTCACTACTTTAAGTTCGCTATACAACTCTTAGGATCACAATAGGACTTTCTTAGCTTGTAACATAGGCTCAGGGTTAGGTAGGGTATATTTAGGTATACTTTAATGACTTTTTACCCTCATTGACATATCGGCTAAACATACCATTTTTTTATCATTTTATTTCGCCTTGTTTCTCATATTCTTTCACCTTGCTATTTTCCCTTCTTTCTTCATTTGTGTAAGTGACTCTCTTCTTTTCTTGCTTGTATTTATTGTATTTTCTTTTATTTATTTATTTATTTTCACTTTTCTTTCAATTGATTCTTGAGTCACTTTACTTTTGTTCTTTCTCTCTCTTTGTTCTTTCAACCCCACTTTCCAGAGCATTCCTCATAATAGCCACCCTCTACTCATGGCTTTTCCATGAGTCAAAGTACACAATACCCAAAGTTGGGTCAGGGCCATAAAAAGGGTTGTTAACTGCATTAACCACCCTTAACTTATGCTTTTGGCATAAGCTGAGGTGCACATGTCCAAGGAGGGACCAGGGCCAACACATTATTCTCAGAAAAGATCAGTTGGGGTGAAAAAGAAAGGTCTAGTTTAAGCTCAAATCACTTGGTTCAAAGAAGGATTAATTTCATTTGGTTTTATTTTATTTAGGCTAAAAATGATATTGAACAAGGTCCTATTATCCTTTCCTAATTGTCTATTACAGCTTACTTTTAGCAGGACTAACCAGGCAAGTTCTAGCTCAGTACAAATAGTGGACTATTCAAATCTTCCTCACACTCACTTTACATCTCATTACTCTACCAGATTATCAGACACCTAGTTCGAATTTTAGACTTAGGGTCATGCAGTGGTGTACCTCTATGTCATGCTTAGAGACACACATTTATCAATTACTATGCCTAGTCATGCATCATTTTCATTTCATCAGGATATCATTTTAGCCATTCTGATTAAGAATTAAACTATGTACACAAGATATAGACATGCCGGTTCAACAGTAAAAATAATCAGTCTCTTGGGGAAAAAGAACACACGCAAGAAAACCTCAAAAGAGGATGGTGAATTGGGATACTCAGACTTCACCCTAGCACTCACTTTCCATTTACCCCACCCCCAACAAAAAGACATGCAATTGTTCCCAATGCATAAAAAAATTAAAATACAAGAGTGGTAGGTGAAGCAAACCTGGGGCGCAAAGCACCGACAATCAGCAAGCTGGTGGGTCCGGTTCCCCGAAACCCACTACCTTTGTAATCTGGACACCCTCAGTAGTGTCCTCGGCAGCAACAGCACTATCAACAGTGCCTCCCGCTATCTCCACATTTCTGGAGCTAGATGCCCCAGCAGCTGACTCTATGGCCCTTATCCGACGTGCCTCCTCATCCGCATGCGAGGCTCTCCTCTCAACCTCCATCTCAAGGCTCTCCTTATTCCGTGATCTAGCCTCATCCTTCTCTCGACCCCTATGCCTATTGGAATGCTCTCGAGGGGGAGGTGGCAGAATCTCAAAAGTGGCGAATAAGGCCGCCATCACTGTGTCCTCAGCAGGCGCTGCAGAAGGGGCCTCAGACTCAGGCACCCTAGCCTCTAAGATCATATCGATGTCTGCGCGAAGACTCTCGACCACAGCCTGAAGGGTCGACACATCCGCCTGAGGGGCTGGACGGGCTAGCACCCGCAACTCAAAAGCATCTAAGCGCTGATGAACCTCAGCGATCTTCCGCTCTGTGTGCTGGACCATTCTCCGCTCCAAGCAC
Organism: Solanum pennellii; assembly: GCF_001406875.1. NCBI lineage: Eukaryota > Viridiplantae > Streptophyta > Magnoliopsida > Solanales > Solanaceae > Solanum > Solanum pennellii. Next base: position 40,303,513 of record NC_028640.1, read on the forward strand.
TCTTCTGCCTCAGCAATAGACCTCTGCATCAAAGGTTGGATGTGATGTAGAAGTGTAGCCATCTATGCCTCTAGTTTCTGGACCCTAGCTAGCGGGACCAGAGCGGGGAAAGGGGCTGAGCGAGAGGAGCTCGAGGCAGTGCTACTACCCAGGATAGACTCGACCAGGGTAGTGTCAGTGGAAGCAGCCTGCGCAGCAGTGCGAGCATGTACTACCGTATCTGCCAGATTGTCACCAAGTGAAGGCAACTCTGGACGGGGCCCTCTGCGTGGAGCCAACTCATTGGCCTCATCCCTGATGAGGCCGATATCAACAGCGCCCAGCAGGGTCTTGAGCTAATCAATGTGCCATATGGGCACACCTGTGGACCTGCATAATGAAAATATCATGCACGGGAAAGGGTAAGTAGTTATGACCTTAAGATCCCTCTCGTGCATGAACGCCTGTAGAAGCCAAGTAAAGTCCACCTCAAACCCGGCTATCATCGCCGCCATCAGTACTGCACGATCCCATGTTACTATATTATAAGCGGTTGTGAGGGAAAGGTAGTGGCGGACAATCAACCATAAAAACTTCACCGTGAAGGTCAGGTTAGCCTTCTTGACGGCTCCCTTCGTCTCGGTTACCCAGTCAGCACCCTCTCCATCAACAGACAAGTGCAGGGCCATCCACCTCTTGGTGGTCTCTCTCAGCGATGGCTCAGGCAAGAATTGGCCACCTTTGACAATTTACCACCGGTAGTTAAACTCGGCGGTGAGAGAGGTCCGGTTGGCATCAATATCCTCTTTGTATAGATACCGGCGGATGGAAGGCAGGGAGATATCAACCTGAATGCCACGTACTCGGACATGCTCCAGTGGGGCCTGTTTGGCGGGGGAAGCCCGCCTATCAATTTGTGATCTGAAAGTATCCACCTAGGATGCGTAGAACTCTCGCACCAACTCTTAACTATAACAGCCCAACGAACGCGCTGTCCACTCCAGTCGATGTCTGGTGTGGATCTCTGGCATACTCTGGAGACTTCCCATAAGGACCCACCTCTCTAATGCAAGGGTCCGTGTCATTACTCCTTTGTCATTTAGAAACTTAGCGTCTGAATAAACTTGATAGTGTGAAGAACCCAACTAATAAGGTTGGGATCGTTCCCACGAGGAAAATAGTTCAGACTTAACTTCAATCTATTATTCCTACTATTTAGTCACTTATTTCCTTGGTAACCAAAGACAGTAAAAGGGGGATTTTTATTTCTAAATGAATGAAAATAATTATCTAAATCAAAGTAGACCACTAATAGATTCAAATGTTGGAGTTTAATCAGTTAATAAAAGTAACTAGGGTTTACGTGTTCCCCACAGTTTCCTAACTTAATAATTCTAACTATAACAATTCTTTCCTAGTATCTTGCATGCAAAGTGATAAGTTATGTATTTCTAAATCCTTGGTCCAGCATCTAGAAAATTTCACTCCGAACCTTGGTCCGGCTACGTGTGTTGCTATACTAACCCTTACCTTTACCTCATATTAAGCATCGTATTTGATATTTGACTAAGTTATTACCTCGTACCAGTCAATACTAGCCTATTAGATAGTATACACTAAATCTATGTTGATAATTCTTTTCCTATTATCTACCTCCTTGGTCCGGCAAGTAGCATTAAGGCGAGTTGTAACGTTGGCCATCCGTTAAAAAGACTTCTAAGCAAAAGAATTATCAGTACATGCAAGACACTATTCTAGAATTGTTATTTTAGTTAGGTTTTACCTCATTATTAGCCTATGGTTCCCACATCCCTAGTTATGGAGTTTAGTTACTTATAGTCATAATCACAATATTCAAATATGTAATATAAGAATTCATGAACTTACTTCAATGAGAAAGAATAATATCCAGAAGTTCACTTGATTAATCCGCATTCATCTTTTAGACAGATTTCCTGCAAATAAAGAAAAACTTACCTAAAAATAATAAAAAAGGCTTTTGGACACACACTGAAGTATAGGAAAAAGCATTAAACATACCATGAAACCACAGTATATACCTACCGCCATCTTTTCAGCTCTTGAGTTTAGACTTCCTAATCTTAAGTCTCAGTTTTCTTTGCTCTCCATTTTTTGTTGCTATTGCTTGATTGTGTGTAGTGACTATTTTATAATCTGACTGGCATTGCGCAAAATAGTTAGTAGTGTCATTCGGGGACGAATAATCTTAAGTGGGAGATAATGTAACAACCCTAAAAAATGGCTATGCTAAATAATGCTTAATGTGTCTAGAGTGCCTACGATTAGACCAGGTCACACGGATTGATGCGTGTAAAACCAGACCTCTGAACCCTTACGACAGCCAAGCCAACTAACTTGGGGATTTATTTGATCTAGGAAAGGTTGTGTCCATCCATGTAGGGCTCTCGAATACGAAGATTTACTTGAAGGACTCTTTACCAGACTTAAAAAGGAAAAATCTTAGGTTTGGAGGGTCTAGGGGTAAAATGGTCTTTTTCTAGGATAAGGGTAGAATCGTAATTACCCTAAATATATTTTCAATTATTCGATTAATAAGGTGGAGGGGTATTTTTGGGAGAGAGGGCCGAAAATTGGCTCTTAAAGTGAAGTCTTGCTCCACCCTGGGTTCGAACCTAGGTGGAAGCAATGAATTAAATTTGCTTTTAACTTAAGTTGGTAAATTAATGTAATTAATTAATATTTATTGTTTATCATTTGATTTTTAAAAAAAACGAAATCAGATTTTTTATCATTTCATAAAACCTTATTTGACTAAGTCCTAAACTAGACTCTTAAGACTAATAAAACTCTCACTCTCTCACGTCTATCTCCTCAACATTCACGATCATTCTCTCTTCTCTTTCACATTATCTCTGCCAAAATAACTTCAAGAACATAAAGATAAACCAATTTCTTCACACTTGAATAACTCACCACGTAAGATAAATACAAACAACGAAATCACTCACTTAGGCAAAGAGAAGGTTGTCCGTCGAGTTGGTGTTGAACTTTCGGTGTTGGACATGTGTTTGGAGGAATTCTTTGTGCAGCAAGTCAAGGTTTGAACGTCAAAAAGGTATGGGTTCTCTTCTCTCTTGGTCCCTTTTCCAAGAGACCCCTAAGGTTCAGACGAATCTATTCCGAAAACTAGGGTTGTTCCCCATTGCATGTCCTTTTCACTAGCTCTCATTGAATCATAGGTTGGTTATGTTTGCTGGTAGAAAACTGGGGATGAAACGTGTTTTCGTGATGATTATGTGTTTATATGTATGTGAGGAATTATGTGACTTATGTTAATGTTTTCCGAAAGTGTAACTACATGTGTTTGGGTGTGTTATCGTGGCTATTGTTCATAGTTTAGGACTTGAAATGGCATGTTAGTTCTTTTTATTTCATGTACAAATGTTTATGTAAATCGTGATGTTCATATGAGTTGAAATGTGGCTAATTTGAGTGATAATCTCTTTGTTAAACGAATCCATGAAAATGCACCTAAGAATGTATCAAATGAGCTACGAATTACCTATGAATTTACGTAAAAATGTTGTTGAAAGTGAGTTGAAAACGTGACAAAAATTCTAGCAACTTGTAAGATTGGTTTCGGCTAAACATGGATGAACAAATCTGAAATTATAAATGAGTAAAAATTAGGTGAGGTCATTAGGGATCGAACCCGAGACCTCACCCATGAAAAACACTATGAAACGTAAATAAAGAAATGGGGTTAAGGGGATTCAAACTTGGGTGCTCCTGGCAGGAAAATAATGTATAAAAAAAATGAGAGGAGTGGGATTTGAACCCACAACCTCTCGCTCAAGCTTTAAAAAAATGAATAGAAAAGAAATGTGAGGTGTGTGAATCGAACCCACGACCTCTAGGACGAAAAGGAGAATTAAAAGAAAAATAAAGTGAGGATGTGGGGGTTCGGTCCCACACCCTCATGGTCAACTCGAAAAAAATTCAAGGAAAATGAAATTAATAAAATTAAAAATTAAAAGGGGAATTGGGGGTTCGATCCCACAACCCCTCGGCCAAGGAAGACAAATTTCAAAGGAAAGAAATTACAAGGAAACGAAGGTGTTGGGGCTTGATCTTGGGTCCCCAAACCGTGTGGACCAAAATAAAATAAAGAAAAAATGTAAGTGTTGTCCAAGGGATTCGAAACCGGGTTCCCTTGCCCAAACTTCCGTATTGACACATAAGTCATACGGGAATAAATGTTCAACATACCTCTGCCTACATAGATCGGAATCGAGATCTGGTCATACATACAAGATGCATAAGTCTTGTACTACATAATCTTAGGAAGATATGAATCACTTAAACGAATTATGATTGAAGCCTCATGGCTTGTATATATATACTCATAAGTCTAGAATACGTTAGAAGTAAGTGAACCTAAGATGTATGTAATGAAATGATGATATGAACAATGAAATTATGAAACCCTAGAAGGGTTAAGTAATAGTGTGAAACACACTAAATGTCCAAGTGCATTGGCATATGATGAAATGAACATTCACGTAAAAAGGGGTGAGTAATTATGAAGAGAAAATGTGCTAATACTAATGATTGTGGTGACAACATGATATGAGGCTAATGTAAAAGAGGAGAGCAATCTCAAATGAGCCTAAGTTAATGTTACCAAAACTTACTCACCTATGAGAGTTTAAAGTTAATGAAGATAAAAGTCTATATGAACACTCTAATGGAAGTATTGAGATTACCACACTTAATACTAATGATGATATGAGAAATCTTCTATTGAGTCGTGATGTCCTTATACTAGAAGCCAGCTTCCATGACGTATGAGTTGAATGTAATGGAACTTTATACTAAGCACCGATAGACTAGCTATGAGCAGTGATGGCTTCTTTCGAGAACGGTGGAGGTTCACGTAACTCTCATGATATGAGATTGTTCGACATGCCGGGTATGGGTCTCCTTATATCTCCTAGTCTTTGAACCTATACTGCTAATATAGGGATCTGGCGAGGTTCAATTCCCATGTACACTAGCATGTTTTGGGTCACTTTGGCCGGTGATTCCACCTCTTCTTGGTGTGGAGGAGACACTAGATTTCATGATACTCACATGATCTATGTCGGCTAAAGTTACAGTTCTTAAAGAATGAATGAGGCCAGCCTCAAATGATGCACATAATGAAATGAATGTTACTAAAGGTGTTAGGATAGGATAATCAAGAGGTGAGATATAATTAAGTAATGGGACTAGGTCATTCTTGATTATTGCATAGTGAACTCGATGAAAGTCTTAAACTACATCCTAGGTATAGTTGGTATTCACACTAGCCTATGAATGAAATGAAATGAAGCACGTATGAATGAATGAAGCAGACTCTGTGTTTTCTAAAGAAGGGTCCCTAGTTGAGGTCCCATATGTTGAGCCCTCATTTAGGGAAGTATTAATGTCAAGTCCATGATTCCAAGGTCTCATGGCATATGAATGAATGATAAGAAATATGTTATGTGCTATATGCAAAACGATATGTGATATGTGTAAGATGTTATGTGCAATATGCAAAACGAAATGTGCTATGTGTAAGATGTTATGTGTTGTGTGAAGTATGATAATTATGATGATGCATGTTACTCTCATGGAATGACTTTCCTAATCCAAATTTGGAAAGGTCGCTAACTTTACTAATCCCATTTTGGCAAGTCCACTGACTTGAGTTTCCATAATCATGTTGTTAGGAAAGAGTTGTTCTTACTCATGCATGTCGTTGGTGTGTGCTTGTATATACCCATATTTAGTACAAGTGTGTACTAATCCCATATAATTCTACAATTTTAGGTACAGGCACAGGTGGACGCTAGATCTTACAAGTTGACGTTGTAGCTACCAAGACGTGGAGCTTTCATCCGGACTTGGTAGGCCCTCATGCTTTCGAGGATGTTTATCGTTATTATCTAGCTTAGGTGTAGTCCATAGCTAGTGGAGCATGTTCCACTAGTGTTTCATTCCACTTTCATTTCAGACTTTGTATAGGTGCCTTTTTTGCAAGAATACGTTTAATGCAATTATGAACTGTTTCTTTCATTTGATTATCTCTATATTAGATGGTTGATTTTTGAATGCCTATGATGTTAAGTTTAAAATGTTTAGAATTAAATAAGAAAACAAAAAGTTCAAAAATTTTCTGCTAAAATTAACCTAGATGAAATAAGAATAACGTATGTAAGGTTGTTTGCGACCTCTGAGAGGTCAACGACGCATGTCTCGTCTAGGGTCTAGATTCCGGTCGTGCACTTAATCTTACTCAAACAAATGTTCAAGTCTTTAAAATTTGTAAAAGTCTTAACAAAATAAGGTTCATGTCGAATTATGGACGTCTACGAATAAGTCCAAGGTTTTCAATAACCATACATAGAACTCAATACTTGGAACTAAAGAACTTCAATGATAATTCTCATCTCAAGGTTGCTCGACTTATAGTGTTCATGCGGAATTATGGGCATGAACTACCAACTCAAAGAATTCATGAGTAACGTGAAATAGTCCCATAATTTGAAATAATCTTAGAAAAAGGGGTTAGGAACTCAATAATCAAGACGTTAAACTTGAAGATACTACTTCTCTCAAAGATAATCAACTTATGGAGTTCATGCAAAATTTATGGGCATGAACAACTCAATCAAGGGGCTACATGACAATATGGAAATTGTGTATACTAGTTTTCTCATTCTCATACTTACTTCCTCAAAACTTATCTCAAATCTATTGTTGATATAAAAGGATCCACAATTGCACTCAAAGACTTACATGAAGTCTACTCTTAACTCTCTCTTGAATTTCGATTATAAATTCAAGAGTTATGGTTCATGATATGAAAGATCCCGGTGATACTGTAGAATCATGAATACATTGTCCTCACTCTCCTTATCACTTATTGATTCTTCAAAAAAGTTATTAGAAGTTGTACAACACTCCTCTAAAAAAACTCAAAGGGACTTTATAAAAATGTTCGGAAGAACTCTCAAGGATTCACTCTTAACTGTACCTTAAATTTGACTTATGAATTCAAGTGATAAATAATTTCTCGGTGTTTAGAAGTAGTTTAAAGTTTTTATAACAGAAGAAGAGTAAACATACCCTTCGAAAGAGCTCAAACGGATGAAACGATGAAGAACGAGTGGGGGCAGGCGACCCTGGCGTACTAAGTGGTGTGGGCGCCATCCCCTAAACTATATATAATTATTCTTGTAGTAATAACTCGGGTGGCTCTCCATCCATCCCTAGCATATTGATGGCACGTCGCCCCAAGCGCCCGCCAAAAAACCGGATGACTTTCTTTGCTCATTTTCTCACCCTAGTTAACCTAGATTCGAAGGGTTTCTTCCTCAATCACTTGGATTCATTTTATCAACATAATTACAAACCAATATACTCAATAAAACCCTCAAACCACTCACTGTCATCTCAATAAATCATCAAACCCCAACAAAACAAGTCTTAGAATGAAACCTCAAAAACATAAATATTTCAATCTTTATGGGCAAATTAGAATATAACAATCATGTTTGGAATTTGGTTTAATGAATCCAAAACTATGGAAACTTACATACCTCTTAGGTATAAAACCCATGGAAAAAATCTGCAACAAAACTGAAGAACCTCGATAAAAGTCTTGACCCTTTCCTCTTTTCTCCTCTTTTCTCTTCTTGAATTCTCAACTAAAACCCTAGGCGTAGATTAGGATTATAAAGCCAAACATAATAGGATTAGACCCTTAAAACCTTACTAAAAATGAAATAAATCTGATTTGATAAGTAAATACCAAAAATACCCCTCACTATTTTCAGGTAACATTACTTAATTGTACATCCTGACTTCAAAAGGTCATATCTGACTCATTTGAATCCAAAACATAACAAACTCGTTGGAAATATAATTTAAAGAAATTTCATTAGATATCTTTTACACAACCTAATTAATCATTTATTAAGAGTTATGGTCATTTGAAGTTGACCTAGAACTCATAACTTAAGCATAACTTGCAAAATTTCAGATTTTGCTATTTCTAATTTAGTTCTTTTTGGAACTCAATGTGCTATATCTAGTGACCTTAACACTTACAAAAAATTTAATTTCCTTGTTGAAATACTACTTAATATGAAAGATAGTCTGGGTCTTAGCTCAAAAAAGTTTAGGATGTTATAGGTACTATTACACCCCGAGAGCACCCTGTAGACATGAGACAACATACAAGACTCCAAAGAGTCTCAAACAAGCCTTATAGAATTCATCATATTCGATTATAAGGAAAATGTTACATAATTAAAACTTTTTATTTAAAAACCATACACTTCAAAACTCACCATTTAAAAATATAACTGAAGTCTACCATCTCACGTAGCCATCTAAACAGGACATTGGAATCTAAAGATAAGGTCAGGGCACTTTACAATCAAAACTCTTAAAATAAACTAAACATAATATATTACTAATGAAAGATCATAACCTTCTAAACACTTGTCCTCGAATTATGAGGACATACCACTTAGTCTTGAAGAACTTCTTCCAAGCCCTTGATCTAGAGAACTCTATCACTTGTTGAAACCTACACTTATAGTAAAGTAAAAGAAAATATGTGTTAGCACAATTGAGTAGTAAGTATGGAAGCCATGCATAAAATCCTTAAAACATGCATAAAAGGGACATTTATTTGAAACCATGCTATATGCAACTTTTGAACATCATCTTAAGAGATTTAGAGAATCACAAGTCATAATCAACTCACATATAGTTCATCAAAGCACATAGGATAGAACCATCACAATAAGCATAGTCTCCAATCATAGTCATAATGCAAATATCAATCATCATAACACATAATAAAATGACCACATAAGTAACCTTAGGTTGCACTTGTGTCATGTGTAGATAAAGCCCCATAACCCCATCTACACTAAGTACCACATTCGGATGACCATATTCATACTTATCATACATTAGTCTAATACCTAGTTTTTACACATAGTAAAGAGACATTTATAATAACTACATGTCAAGGAATGTCAATCATAACACTATCTCAATTCGAGCAATGCATTAACTCATAATCCCTCATAATAAGATGAAACTACATCATGGCTACTTTAGAAGTATACTTGTGTCATGCATGAGTAGCGTCCCATAATAATCCCTCATACTAAGTAAGTCATCTCTAGGATTCAGTAGTCATAGTTCATGCAACATATTCATATCATACATATATGGATTCACACATCTTCATATCATAAGGAAATCATATGATAACCCCTTTACAAGTCTAATTGTTCAATGTATAAGTGAATTCCCATGCCCCCACTCATACTAAGGCCTCATTTGTTTCCATTAACATTAAGAGGTCTAAATCCGAATACACATCTGAATATTAACATTCGCATTAAGATCTAGGTGTTTTGATTTGAATACACATCTAATATTAAGATGTGGTCTCTAAATCTAAAAATTACATAATTAATACTATTTATATTTAATATCTGAATGTGAATGTTAAATTGAACATTAAATTAGTAAACTATTAAAAAAACTCATTTAAACAAAATATATTACTTCTGATAAAAAAATTAAAAGTGTAATAATCATGATTTGGAGTACTATTTTTTCATTCAACAACCTTGATAAACAACAATACACAAAAAATAATTGCAACCAGTGTTCTTGAAACACGTTAAGAAAAGAAAACTATTTCTATAAAAAAAATACTTGAACGGATTGATGAAACTTACAGTTCAAGAGGGAAAAAATGGTGTTAAATTGAGAAAAGAGAGAAAGAAAATTTTTAGTTATGAGATAAAAAGGCACGCCCAAAGAAGAGAAGCGATGATTTATTATTTGATAACTTACTAAATAAGTCTGAATGTTTGTAAGAGTTTCCTACAGATCTGATTCGTTCAGACCTCTTAAAACCCATCATGAGGTTTTTTGAAAAAATAAAACAAATGAAATTAATGGGATGAATCTGAATGATTCTTCATTCATACCTAAAAACTAAATGTACTTAATGGGTTGAATCTGATTGATTAAGATTCATGCCTCTATTAAGTGAAAACAAATGAGTCCTAAGTAAATCTCATTACAAAGTCACAAGTATAGCTCACATTTATAATCATGTTCATATTCATAGTTCATAGACATAAATCATATTCATAGTACATAGACATAATTCATAGTCATAATACGTGGACTTACTTCATATTCATATTACAAAGACATAAGAGAAACACACTATGACTACTCTCTAAGTACACTTATGTCGTGTATGAATGGCATCCCACACTACCATTCATACTAAGTAGACCCTTTTAAAAGGAACCATAGCACATAACTCACTTCGATATTCGTAATTCATGTTCTTGTTCATTAGAGGGAATATAGCCTTAACTGACATAGACCATGTGAACTACAACAAATTCGGTGTCATATAACCCCACACCAAAAGAAGGTGTCCTACTTGTCTAAGGTGTAACTAGACAGATATAGCTATAAAGTGGATCCACTAGTTAAAGACGTATGTGGGCACATAGTTATGGAATAGGGATATTGCTCTAAGAAACCTTATCTATTGCATTAGCGGAGGGGATTCTATCTCATGAGTTCACATAGATGATCCAACCTATAGCATTAGCGGAAGGACCTTTACCTTATTTTCCATATTCAGTTGGTTCTAAGCATTATTCCCCAATTTATACATAGTTAAGGTGAATTACGTTTACATATGTGAGGGTGTACTTTACGCTTCATTCAACCCAGCTTATAGCATAACTCATTGATTCAATAAGGTGAGAACTACCTTTCACCCTTAGAATCATCATATATATGTGTGAAATACTTTCACATACATTCATAGTTTTTCCATGAAAATATCCATTCATTCAACACAATAGGATCATCATAGAGATGTATATTTTATGCATAATAATATGTAAAGGTGTATATGAGAACTATACTTTCAGTTGACAACCGTAGATACACCATAATCATGTTTATGCATGGAGTGTGTGTAGTTTCTCTCACAATGATAAAACAGCAATAACATCATCGGCATAGACACTTCCTTCTCAAAGTGTTCATAAGCATGTACATATTATTATAATCATCATAGTGTTCATATGTTGAATTCAAGGATTTATAGACCATGTAAACCAACCCATCCACATTTACTATACTAGACATGGACATAATCGTAATTCTAGTAGTTTATTTATTGCATGTGTAAGCTCATATAATAATATTGAAAGTCATATGGGTATAACACTTCTATAATAGTACCATATGCAATTCAACATGCACCATAAGTAAACACATCCACCTTTCAAGTGGATCAATCATTCATACACAAAAATAAACACTTCCACTTTTCAAGTGGATCAATACTTCATGCATAATAGCTAAACACCTCTATCCTTGCAAGTGGATTATCATATAAACACATCCACCTTTCAAGTGGATCAATCATTCATGCACAATAAATAAACACCTCCACCTTTCAAGTGGATCAATACTTCATGCATAATAGCTAAACACCTCTACCCTTTCAAGTGGATTATCATATAATCTAGATCTTCAAGGTAAACGAATCACATGCTCCATTCTTACTCAATTATAGTCATATTGAATTAAGTAAACTAAATCGCAATACTACATATCCTAGGTTCATCATATAAGACCTAATCAAGTTTGTTCATGTCTATAAGATTCAATCATAAGCAATTAATGTCTTGGTGATCTAGTCTAAGTCAACTTATCAAGAAGTTCATCAATCTTAGGAGTTCACATCTAACCCCTCAATTTGCCTATTTCGTGACATAACCCTAGATTATATCAATTTCACCTTAGAATCTTAGGTTAATCAAGAATACATAGAGAATTATACTTAAACCATGTAATTACATCAAAACCAACTCACATTCAATCAATTGAATTAACTTTAATAACATTCATAATGTAGAAAAGATTCAAAGCTAAGATAGGGGAAAACTCATGGATTCATTCAAATTCAAATTAAAATCATCTAAAATTAGTATTATCATCAATTAAAAACATAATTCAACCTTGCAAAACATCTTTGAAAGGAATCCATGAGGTTGAGTTGAAACCCTAGCTTTTCAAGATTCCTAGAATAAAATTGAAAGCTTTTGAGAGGGATCCATGGGTTATAGCTACTCATGGATGAAAACTTAAATACCTTGACTAAGAATATCCAACTAATTTTGGGAAGAACCTTGAGAATATACTACCCAACCTTCAATGGCTTTTGATTTGAGTATATCAAAATAATGGAGTTAATGAAGTGTTTTAAGACTTAAAACTATATATATTAATGATATAAACTATTTAAAATCAACCCCACTTAATAATTAATTAAAATAAAATTACATAAAACTTCTATATCTGGGCAGCCCCTTCGGGGACCACGCCCATCATCACGGCTCATGAATGGGGACCACGGCCCGTGGTCCCTAGGCAGTGTGCTCCCTTGGAAAGCAAACCTCTCAACAAGCTAAGGCATTTCCACGGCAATCTCTATGGACCGTGGTCAAGACCACAAACCATGAAGTGGATCATGGAGTTGAGGCAGTGGCTTGGACAAAATGCCTTGCCTCCCATGCCACCAAGTGACCTTCACAGCCACCTCTACGGACCATGGTCAAGACCACTGACCGTGGAGTGGTCCATTAAGTTTGGACATTTCTTGTCCAAGGTTGGGCAAGCCTTGGTCTTTGGCTTAGGCCTTGCCCCCTTGGCTTCGCACTTTCACTTGCCACCCTTAACCAACATTAAAAGAGGGTCTTTCAACTACGGAGTCCATCACATACCTTAACATTGACTCAACTAAAATCCTTTGTATAAGGCTCGGTACAACATAACATAACAATAAACCTCACTACAAACTCAACACAAGGTCGTTAGGCTCTAGTTTCATTTATTCATTTTATGGGTCATTGCAGGTACCCTTTGAAAGAAATCAGACGGGTCAAACGACGAAGAAGGGGTGGGGGCAGGATACCTTAGTGTAGTGAGTGGAATAGGTCCCCAGCCCGTGAACTACGAGGGTGGTGCTCCATCCTCTGCCTAGAACTTCCCGATGAATTTGCTTTCTCATTTTCTAAACCTAATTTGCCTAGAACCAGATGGTTTTTTCACAACTCACTTATATACGAATACCCAACATAATTACATGATAATCTACTCATAAAACCCTCAAATAACTAACATTCATCGCAAGAATTCATCAATACCCCAACTCAAGAATTCATCAAGAACTCAAATCCTGCAAACTCAAGAACAAAAGTGCACTTAAATCGCATGAATTGTGTGTGGTTGAACAAACCCAACACTATGATAATTCACATACCTATTAGGGATCAAACCCTTGGAAAAATCCAACAACATAACTCAAAAATATTGACAAACTCCTTGAACCTTCCCTCTTTTCTTATCTATTCTCTTCTTGAACTTTTTTCTAAAACCCTAAGAATATATTAAGATTCTAAAACTGACCCATGTATGATTTGACCCCAAAAAAAATCATTTTAATATGATGGGGTAAGGAGCATATCAAAATATCCCTCATTAATTCGAGTAACTTTCCTTAACTAGACAGTCTGACTTGTAATATGCATATCTCTCTAATATGAACTTACAAATTAGCAAACTCGGTGACGAAGAAAAAAGGATTAGTGGACCTTTCATTTGATATCTTATGGGCCAATTAACTCATCATGTACTTGAAGTTATGATCGTTTAAAGTTAACCCAAAGCATAACTTGCAAAATTCTCAATTTAACTATTTTAAATTTAGAAATTTCTAAATTTATCTTTTTCTAAGGTGGAATATTACAATTTGGTTGAATCTTGTTGGTCCAGGTTGGTATGATCTTCTTGATTTAGAATGGCTACATCCTTGTGAACATTGCCTAGTTGCTTGTGAAGTTTTGAAACCAACCTAAATATCAAACTTAACGTCTGTTCATTAAAAATTCAACAAGAAATTAAAAAAGTCACAACAAATAATAAACTTTTTACCTTTCAATATTTCTTGTTGTGGATTTGTTGTTTACACTTGGAACAAGTTTGTTTCACCACTTGTTTGGAAATATTTACATACTTCTTTCTTGATTCATCTTTACCATTTATTTTATTTATTGAAGGTATAAGATGCATTGGTTTTAGTTAGGGAGGATCATTCATTGGATTGAAATTCTCAGCCATATCTTCATATTTGAAATTAATTGAATGAGATGACTATAAGTCCTTCCTATACCAATTTTCCACAAGAGGTTCAAGTTCTTGTTCTATGTGACACAAAGCAGAAATAGCATGTTGACATGAAATTTCTCTCAATTTACAAGTTCTACAACTACAAACTTTATCAGTCAAGTTGACTATATGGCTATATTGCCCTTCTCCAGTCTCAAACCCAACATCAATATTTCAAAGCACCTTGCTTGTCCTAGACTTTTCCTTATCCTCCTATAATATAATTCTATCCATGGGTGCAATATCATATATCTAGGTGTCAGCAAACTTAATCATTTCCATAGTTTTAGTTATCATTTTTCTCCTAATTTCCTCCAACACAATTATTATAGATTTGTGTCTACATAATAAGATCCATGAGTTAAAGGTTTCACACGTGTTATTTTCAACTACATCACATTCGGAATGCTCTTGAAATAATTCTCTCACCCATGAGGCTTTTGGATAGTGCGATAAATCAGCACAAATTCTCTTACCAAGTCTCCTCATTTTATGAAGCTCCTCCTTGAACTTGACTTCAAAACTTGCCTGGAAACATCTCCATGATTATTTTATCCTAGCTTCTCCCTTTCATGTTCTATTCCAATAGGTCAGATATGGCTAGCACACCTTCTAACTTCAGCATTTGGTAGTAGTTCAGCAACAACAACATGAAAACCCTACAAAAAAATACAATTCAAGTATATACACTTTCGAATATCTACAATTATCAAGTGTAATAGACAATTACCTTCAGCATATATGCCATCACAGTAATGCCCTGCCCAATACTCAACTGAAGGTCCTCTTTCAAATAGTTGATAAAGAAATTCCACTTATGTTTACTCTCCTCGTCCACAACTATCAAGGTATAGGAAACACCTAATTGTTTCCATTCTTTCCAACTGCTACTAGAAGTTCACCCTTGCAAGCACCCTTTAAGAAAAATCCATCAAATCCTATTATTCTTCAACATCTTTCCTTCCACTCCTTCTTAAATGCATCCAAGCATATATAGAAATACACAAATAATTTTTTTCTTGGTACAGTTTCTCTATCCTTACCCAACAGGATTACTAGGATTTTCTATTTTATAAGTTGAGGATACTCACATAGCCTTGCAAATTCCATATTCCAGTAACCCATGGTTTATCTAAGAATTATTATCTTCGCCTTGTAACTAATTTCTCTACCCACATACAGTCTTAACTCCTCCCTTCACAATTCTTGTATTTACTAAATCCTCAAATATGGTTGTTGAGTTATTTCATCCTTGAATCTATATGCTAGGAACTTAGTTGTAAACATTTTTTTCTTATTTGATGGAGACATTTATGTATATGATAATAGTTATTAATTATTAACTTATCATAAATCCCTATCAACTACACTATAACACAACCATTTGCATTTTCTTTGCATTTACATTTAGCTCTTATTCCACGAGCTTCATTTGGCCATAACTTAATCTGATCAATATTTTCAACAACATATTTTGTCTCAGTCTTTCTAATTTTCTTAGACCTTTCAAAAACCAGTCCAAGTTCAAAAATAGCAGTAATACATTCATCATCATACTTGACCTTTTTAATCGTCCTTCTAACTGCTAGATTAAGACCCCTAATAGCTTATATGTCTAGCACATCATATCTATCATCACTATCACAAGTTGAGCTATCAATATGTCACGACCCGGATTCTGGAATCCGGATCGCAACCGGCGTCTTAGAGGTCGCAGACAAGCCTCATCTTGCATTCATCACATTCATCTAGATAAATTTGCGGAAAATTTAAAACTTTTTATATGTATGAAGTATACATAGACTTCATATAATTATTAACCAGATACATCATATACTAAGCTCAACCTAAGAGAACAACCATCCAACATAAAGAATCAATTCGAAACTGAAGATGATATATCATAAATAGTTTGCCAAACATGGACTTATTACAAAGTTGCGAAATAAATACTATGGAAAACATCCACTACATATGTCTAAAACTAAGGCTAGACTAAATCTGTAGCATCCTCAAAATCATGATGACCTACCAAATGGTTTGGAGAAACGTTGAAGTCCAAACCGCTGCAAGTGTCATCAACCTGTCCTCTAACCTACACCTATAAAAATAGTAAATAGTAGGAGGTTAGTACACTATGGGTGTATTCACACACACACATAAAGCTATGCATGATCAATGAAAGCTCTTCCTAAATGACATGCTATTTCTGGAAAGTCTGGTCACTAGAATTTCTTAATTCATTGGTTGTGAATTGTGGTGTGAATATGATGTGTTTTAATGCATTTAAAGAACACAACTCATTTTCTATATGATTACAATATATTAATATCATCAAAAAAAATTTAGAACAACTCGGGCGAAAATTTGAGATTTTGATCCTCTTAGGCCGAGAGCTCCTCTTTGTACACTTAGATTATTTTTCAGTCTTTTTCTTCTTGTTGTTGTGTAGTAAAATAACTCATTTGGTCCTATAATTTACTTACAAGTTCAACGATTCATTGTAGTACCATACACGTTACTTGCTTTCTTTCGTTTGATATCTTCATATCATCATTTATGGACGATGAGACTTTCACTCAATGAATTACATATGTTCATAGTTCATTTGGTTAGGGCATGTTGGGACCTGTCCCAATGATTGGAATGCCTTTGGATATGGATTCATTGAATTACCTTAGATGTTATTATATTATAATTTCAATACTTTGGCTATATATGATTGGCACAAGATTAGTATTGGCCTAGAAAATTTAAAAACTGACTTCATAGCCAATTTATTGGAACAAGCCAAATTTACCCTCATTCATGTTTAGTTTGGTATACCTTAGAAATTATCTAATCTTTTAATTATTTAAAGATAACATTATAGCCATTTTCATTCATCACTCTTAGATGATGTATTGTTAGCCATTTTATAGGCATATGGCAGGCAATTCATTCAAGTATAATTTCGTGGAATCATTAGCCAATTCTATTACATATTTTGAAAATAATGTTGTAGACAAATTTTTTGGCATAAGCCAAACTTTCACTACACTTGAGCTTTTAATCTTAAATTAACTCACAGGAACAATTCAATGCTTGAATTGGCCAAGCTATGAAGTTATTTTGGCATTATATATTTATAAACTATCTTTGATTCTTTATGAAAGTTATAACTACTTATTCAATGCTATTATGTTCACAAGTTCGTGTGGATAGGGTATGTTCGGAATTGTCCCACTGATTGGCATACCCTTTGTTATGAGTTCATTGATGTAGAGATTGTTATCACTTCGTTAGTATAATTTCACACATTTTGGGATATAATATTTTGGACATAGTTTTGGTAGCCAATTTGTTGGCATAAACCAAACTTTCACATATGATGGTCATTTAAACTTCATTTATTGTAAGCCAACTTTTTTACATTCAATTAACTTATAATTATCATTCAATGAACAGCCTATAACAGTAAACTCAACTTCATAAACAACTCATAACAACTTCATCTTTCTCGAACACAAAACTAAGCATTATGTCATTCCTTAATCTGTGTAAATAATCACTCAACCATCCGAATCCAATCTATAGACCTCATTAATCATTAATAAATCAAGAAATTACAAAATAATTTAGAACCACATACCAACAAAATGTTCAATATTACATCTATATACTTGAAGAATCGAAAACAAGGATAACTAAGGAGAAAGACGTTCAACAATATCATTGGGAAACAACCCTGGTTTCGAAATTCATGAGTTTGAAACGTTTGAAAAGCCTCTTGGAGAAAGAATTCCATGAGATAAAACCCATACCTTTGGTAGAACTAAATCTACGAAGACCACCTTGAACAAACCTTGAAGAAACCTCGAAGAAACCTTGAAAATCATCTAAGAAATTTTCTATTTTTTTTCTTGCGTTTTGTTCAGTGTTTTTCTCATGCTTGTTTTCTAGTTTTAGTCGTGTATTTGTTTGAGTTTGAATGTGGTTTTTAGGTTTAGTAACTGACCTTAAACTATTCAACTTAGGGTTTAATAAGTTAATTAAATAAACGGAAAAAGGGTTTAAAATACCCTCAAAGTATTGAAAATGGTACAAAATTACCCTCCATCCACCTATTGGCTCCAAAATACCCTTCCCACCCACCTATTGGGTCCAAAATACCCTTGTCAAACACCTTTTGGTTCAAAATTGACCACTTATTTAACGGTTTTATATTTAAACTATTTAAATATTTTTTTAAATACGTGGCGCTCAACTATTTGTTATAATTTAACTTATTAGTATAATTTATAAATCAATCCACTACCCATTCATTATTAATTAAACCCTCCAAATTAATAAATCACTCACATTATTAACGCAACAATAGAAAAGCTACTGCCAATTGAGTGTTTTAAAAAATTTGATACGAAAATATCTATAGAAGTAAATTATCATACATTCAAGTGTCTAAATAAAAATTACCGATAAACTTAAAAGTATGACTATGTTCATCTTAATTATTCTTACGTCTCAATTATGTGATGTTACTTCATAGGTAATCTTTTTTCAAAATAATATATTAAAAGTTTTAAAACAAATCATAAATATTTATAAAATTATATTTTTAAAAAGTGCATGAATTAATTCGGGATGTATTACTTCTTTACCTTTAATCATGAATTTCTAATTCAATCTTGAAAGAGAATCAAATTGAAAGTGTCCTCCTAAATAAGCGGCTCAACATAAATTTAATTGGGACTTCGATTCGAACTCGAATAATTTTGGATGTCATTTTCATTAATCTATAATTTCATCTTGTTTTAGTAGTGTTTATGACGATTTTGATATTATAGTTGGATTATTAATTGGGTGGGGTTTAGTTAGTAATGGGTGGGTAGTGAGTTGGTTTATAAATAATACAAATAAATTAAAATATAACCAATAGTTGAACATCAAGTATTTTAAAAATATTTAAATAGTTTAAATTTAAAATCATTAAAGAAGTGGTCAATTTTGAACTCAAAGGTGGATGAAAAGGGCATTTTGGAGCCAATAGGTGGATGAAGGGTAGTTTTGTACCATTTTAAATACTTCAAGGGTATTTTAGACTCTTTTTCGTTAAATAAATTAATTAACTAATTACTAAAAAAAACCTCCTAAGTTTACTTAACATAGGAGAACATAACACTTAGTCAAATCTGGAAATTGGTGTTGACTATGGTTTTGGTAAAAACTTTGACTTTATATTAATCAATTAAATTCTTTGTTTAATTAATTTAGGTACCTAGGGTAAGTACTAAATTACCCTCAAGTCATTGGAACCAAAATTAACCCTTTTGGACCATCTTAGGTTAAGTACTACGATGTCTCTTTAGTTGTACTAGGTTAGCGTAAGAATTTCGGTTTGAACCCTTTAATTTAATTAATTAAATGGATAACTTAATTAATTAAGTGACCTAGGTTAATTACTAAAGTACCCTTAAGTCATTATAACCATAACTAATCATTTGAACCATCCTAGGTTAGGTACTAGATTGTCTTTTTCTTGTTTTAACCAAAATCTGGAAATTGTTTTGTGATTTCGACTTTGCCCCTTTAAATTAATTAATTAAGTTTCTAAATTAATTAATTAAATAACCTAGGGTAATTAATAAAGTACCCTTAAGTCGTTAGGATCTTAACTAACTCTTTGGACCATCCTAGGATAGGTACTAGCTTGTCCCTTTCTTGTCTTAATCGAAATTTGAAATTTTCCTTTTTATTTTCGGTTTTATACCTTTTAATTTAATTAATTAATTTTATAAATTAATTAATTAGGTAACCTAGGGGAATTACTAAAGTATCCCATTGTTTTTAGGACCATAACTAACCTTTTGGACCATACTAGGTTAGGTACTAGGTTGTCTCTTTAACTAGTACTAGGTTAGTGTCAAGACGATTTTGATCCTAGGTTGTCGGGTGCACTAATGGGTCCAATTATGTTAGTACTAGGTTAGTTAGTTATTTGGGGAAGTATGTTAGAGTCTAAAATTGGTTAGGAAGTTAGGCCCCACATGTAGTGGTCCCTTATTCACGTTTTTGTCCCCTTAATTACCCTAACCGAATTCAGTTAGGTTGGTCCCCTCCTTTGGTGCTTCTTCACATGTCTTGCACATGGGTTGGTGTACTTTCCTAACTAACTATTAATTTATGGTTCCTTTTGCAATGTTTACTTATTGTCCCAAGGACCCTCACTATATCCTTGGGCACTGCTTAATTTACATGATCATTTTAAATGGTCATGTGGAATGGTACTAGGCTTGACACTTGGATGCCTAACACTTTGTGTGAAACTACTCATAATAGATTTTCTTTAATCTTAGGGTCTTCATTGCAAGTACATTGATTTAACATTAATCTTGGATTGGGGTATGACAACCCAAAAAAGCACAGTTCTTATTTGTATATAGAAAATTGGCTAATATCCCTTAGCCAATTTTTTTATACAATGCCCAATATTTCTCAATATTGAGCATTGAGGTGCCTATGTACCCCTAATAGGCTATCCTAAGTGCATACTGGTTTTTCATTAGACATATGATTTTCCAGAATGTTAAATTATCCCCCCCCCTTAGGAATATTTCTCCTCGAAAGACACTTATATATCATTTAAACAAAGAGGGTGACTTAGTTTGTCGTACTTAAATGTTTCTCTTTTGTGAATATCTAATTCACACTTATTTGGATGATGCATATAATTCAAGATTATTTGAAGCTCTATTATTATTATTTTTGATTGAGGAATATCATTCTCAATCACACTTAACTTAATGCACATCACAAATCATGCAACACAAGAAATGTGTCTATGCTACACAAAAACAGCACATGAAATGCAAACATAACTTCATTTTAACTCACATAGTGCTATTATAAGACATATGATTAGTGACCTATTACACCAAATCGACTAAAGCACTTAAACTTAGTGTTTTAAACATAAACCATAACTAGGAAAAGTATATCTAACCCCCTAGATAACATCTTGTTGGCCTTAAGATTTGAACCTAATGACGCCCAACTTAATTTCAAAGGGACTTGCCACTATGCCATCTACTTCTCTACATACCCCTTCGGCCTTAACACTGTCTCCCATGGGAGTACTAACTAGAAATGGTTCATGTAAAATCTCAAGAAGTAAGTCAAATTGATTAGCCACAAAAGGATTTACCATATACAAGGTAGATCCTGGATCTAATAATGCATAAACAGGAAAGGATGAGACAAGCAAGTTACCATTATCCACATTCGTGGACTTCTCTTGTTCCTCTCTTCCTTTCAATGCATAGAACCGGTTTCTCTTGGGGGGTTCGGCTATAGAATTTGGTCAAGGTTGAGCATATGCCTTGGCCTATTGGATTTGAACCACGCCCTTCTCATTTTAGCCCAACTTATTTGGAAACTGAAGCCTTATTACCCTGTTTCAATAGTCTATTATAGCACAACATTACGAAGCAAATCCATGTCTAAGTCATATTCTTGAGTTGATATGCAGCCAACTTAGCCTTCTCCTCCTCATCAATACTCATAGCAGGCTTTTAGACATTATCATGCATTCACCTCCATGAAAATAACCACACTCACCACAGGTCTTTCATCCACGTTGGGTATTTACATTATGGCCCCTTCCTGGGAAGGCCAGATCTTGAGCCTGACACCTTAGAACACTTAGACATCCTAATTATTGTGTGTATTCTTCTATGCATTCACAGAATAAGAAAGTTAGATACTTATATTGACACAAAGTGTCAAAGCTCTAGATAGCACGATAAAGAGTAGAAGAAGGGAGAAATTCCTATCATTACGTAGTCTGTAAGTCATGACTCTGGCACGCTTCATAACCATAATCTAGAAACTACGTAACGTAGTTGTGTAGAACTTTAGATCCTAGGTAATTTAACCTCATTCTCTTATACAAGGTTTGTCATGACCCAGATTCTGGAATCCGGATCGCAACTGGCGTCGTTGACTTCTCAGAGGTCGCAGACAAGCCTTTTCTTGCACTCATCACATTCATCTAGTTAAATTTGCGGAAAATTTAAAAAATTTTATACGTATGAAGTATACATAGACTTCATAGAATTATCAACCAGATATATCATATACTAAGCTCAACATAAGAGAACAACCATCCAACATAAAGAATCAATTCAAAACTGAAGATGAATATATCATAAATAGTTTACCAAACATGGCCTTATTACAAAGCTTCAAAATGAAGGTGCCAAAGAAATTCTAGGTACAACATACACTAGCTATGTCCAAAACTAAAGCTATAGTAAATATGTAGCATCCTCGAAATCATGAGGACCTACCAAATGGTTTGGAGAAACACTGAAGTCCAAACCGTTGCAAGTGTTGTCAACCTGTCCTCTGACCTGCACCTATAAAAATAGTAAATGGTAGGGGGTTAGTGCACAACTTGTACTAAGTATCGGTGTATGCACACATACACATAAAGCTATGCATGATCAATGAAAGCTCTTCCTAAACGACATGTTATTTCTGGAAAGTCCGGTCACTAGAATTTCTTAATTCATTGGTTGTGAATTGTGGTATGAATATGATGTGTTTTAATGCATTCAAATCACACAACTCATTTTCTATATGATTACAATATATTATTATCATCAAAAACAATTTAGAACAACTCGGGCGAAGATTTGAGATTTTGATTCTCTAAGGCCGAGGTCTTCTCTTTATACACTTAAATTATTTTTCAGTCTTTTTCTTCTTGTTGTTGTGTAGTTCAATAACTCCTTCAGTCTTATGTTTTACTTACAATTGCAATGATTCATTGTAGTCTCATACCCATAATGAATCGATGTAAGTAATCCAAGGACTAAAGAATAATTTTCCTACCTTATAGTGAGTCATTCTTTACATTATATATTCATTACCTTTCACAAGTAATTCTTTATTGATCCTGCTATTGATTTCATTGATTTCATGTTTTATATATTATAAATTTCATATACATGAGACTTTGGAATCGTTGATGTAGCATATGACATCTCAAGTGAGGGCCCAACATATGGGACCTCAACCCTAGGGCCTTCTTTAGCAAACACAGAGTTTGCTTCATTCGTTCATTTGTACTTCACATTATTAATTTCATTTATTTGTAGGCTGATGTAAACACCATATATACCTAGGATGAAGTTTAAGACTCTCATCGGGATCATGAAGTGCAATGACCAAGAATGACCTAATGTTATTACTTGAATCTGATTTCACCTCCTTATTGTCTTGCACAAACACCTTCGGTATCGTTTATTTCATTATCTTTCATACATTGAGGAACTCCAACCTTAACCGACATAGATTATGTGAGCATCATGAAATCCAGTGTCTACCCCACACTGAAAAATCACCGGTCAAAATGACCCAAAACATGCTAGCGTACATGGGAATTGAACCCCGCCAGATCCCTATATTGGTAGTATAGGTTCGAAGACTAGGAGATATAAGGAGACCCATACCCGGCATGCTGGACAGTCTCATCTCATGAGAGTTACGTGAACCTCCGCCCTTCCCGAAAGAAGGCATCACCGCTCATAGCTAGTCTATAGGTGCTCAGTATAAAGTTCCATTTCATTCAACGCATACGTCATGGATGTAGGCTTCTTTAATGAGGACATCATAGCTCAATAGATGATTTATCATCTCATCATCAGTATTAAGTATACATCAGTCTCAATACTTTCATTAGAGTGTACATAGAGATTGGTCTCTTCATTAGCTTTACACTCTCATAGGTTAGTACGTTTTGGTAACATTTACTTACACTATTCATGACTTGTCATCCTTTTCTGTACATTATGAAATATGAATTGTCCTTACACAACATCTTTGTTGTTAATGAGACTTGTCTCATACATTCTAACACATTCATTCGTGAGTATATTTAACATAGTAGATTAGGTGTAAGTGACGCTTGTCTCACTTCTTTTAATACCTCATTAAGGTCACTTTCTTAACTTAGACATCTTTAGCTATGTTATTACTCATGTTACTTGCTTTCTTTCATTTGATATCTTCATATCATCATTTATGGACGATGAGACTTTCACTTAATGAATTACATATGTTCATAGTTCATTTGGTTAGGGCATGTTGGGACTTGTCCCAATGATTGGCATGCCTTTGGATATGGATTCATTGAATTACCTTAGATGTTCTTAATATATGATTGGCACAAAATTAGTATTGGCCTAGAAAATTTAAAAACTGACTTCATAGCCAATTTATTGGCACAAGCCAAAGTTACACTCGTTCATGTTTAGTTTGTATACCTTAGACATTAGGTAATATTTTAATTATTTAAAGATAACATTATATCCAATTTCATTCATCACTCTTAGACGACGCATTGTTAGACATTTTATTGGCATAAGGCAGGCAATTCATTCAAGTATAATTTCATGCAATTGTTAGCAAATTCTATTACATATTCTGAAAATAATGTTGTAGACAAATTTACTGGCATAAGCCAAACTTTCACTACACTTGAACTTTTAATCTTTAAGTAACTTACAAGAACAATTCAATGCTTGGTTTGGCCAAGCTATGAAGTTATTTAAGCATTATAGATTCATGAACTAGCTTTGATTCTTTATGAAAGTTATAACTACTTATTTAATGTTATTACGTTCACAAGTTTGTGTAGATAGGGTATGTTGGGATTTGTCCCATTGACTGGCATACCCTATGTTATTAGTTCATTGATGTAGAGATTGGTATCACTTTGTTAGTATAACTTCACATATTTTGGGAGATAATATTTTGGACATATTTTTGCTAATCAATTTGTTGGCATAATCCAAACTTTCACATATAGTGGTCATTTAACCTTCATTTGTTGTAAGCCAACCTTTTTACATTCAATTAACTTATAATTATCATTCAATGAACAGCCTATAACAGTAGAATCAACTTCATAAACAACTCATAACAACTTCATCTTTCTTGAACACAAAACTAAATATTATGTCATTCCTTAATCTGTGTAACTAATCACTCAACCATCTGAATCCAATCTATAGACCTCATTAATAATTAATAAATCAAGAACTTATAAAATCCGTTAGAACCACATACCGACAACATGTTCAAGATTACATCTGTATTCTTAAAGAATCGAACACAAGGATAACTAGGGAGATGGACGTTCAACAATATCATTGGGAAAAAACCCTTATTTCAAAATCCATGAGTTTGAAACGTTTGAAAAGCCTCTTTGGGAAACAATTTAATGAGAGAAAACCCATACCTTAAGTAGAACATAATCTACGAAATACCACCTTGAACGAACCTTGAAGAAACCTCGAAGAAACCTTGAAAATCATCTAAGAAATTTTCTATTTTTTTTTCTTGCGTTTTGTTCACTGATTTTCTCCCGCTTGTTTTCTGGTTTTAGTCGTGTATTTGTTGAGTTTGAACGTGGTTTTTAGGTTTAGGAATTGAACTTGACTTATTCAACTTAGGTTTTAATAAGTTAATTAAATAAATTAATTAAATAATTACTAAAAAACCCTCCTAAGTTGACTAAACATAGGAGAACATAACACTTACTCAAATCTGGAAATTGGTGTTGACTATAGTTTTGGTCAACATTTTGACTTTATATTTTAAATCCTTAATTAAATTAATTTAGGTACCTAGGTCAAGTACTAAAGTACCATAAGTCATTGGAACAAAAATTAACCCTTTTGGACCTTCCTAGGTTAAGTACTACGATGTTTCTTGAGTTGTACTAGGTTAGTGTAAGAATTTTGATTTGACCCCTTTAATTTATTTTATTAAATGGATAATTTAATTAATTTAGTTATCTAGGTTAACTACTAAAGAACCCTTAAGTCTTTATAACCATAACTAATCCTTCGAACCATCCTAGGTTAGGTGCTAGGTTGTCTTTTTCTTGTTTTAACCGAAATTTGGAAATTGTTTTGTGATTTCGGATTCGCACCTTTAAATTAATTAATTAAGTTGCTAAATTAATTAATTCAGTAGACTAGGATGATTACTAAAGTACCCGTAAGTCTTTAGGATCTTGACTAACTCTTTGGACCATCCTAGGTTAGGTACTAGGTTGTCCCTTTCTTGTCTTAACCGAAATCTGAAAATTTCCTTTTTATTTTTTGTTTTATACCTTTTAAATTAATTAATTAATTTTATAAATTAATTAATTAGGTAACCTAGGTAATTACTAAAGTACCCCTAAGTTTTTAGGACCATAACTAACATTTTGGACCATACTAGGTTAGGTACTAGGTTGTCTCTTTAACTAGTACTAGGTTAGTGTCAACCCGGATTTGGTCCTAGGTTGTTGGGTGCACTAATGGGTCCAATTCGGTTAGTCCTAGGTTATTTAGCTATTAGGGGAAGTAGCTTAGAGTTTAAAATTGGTTAGGAAGTTATGTCCCACATGGACTGGTCCCTTATGCATGTTTTTGTCTCCTTAATTACCCTAACCGAATTCGGTTAAGGTTAGCCCCTCCTTTGGTGCTTCTTCACATGTATTGCACATGTGCTTGCACATGGGTTGGTTGTACTTTCCTAACTAAATATTAATTTATGGTTCCTTTAGGAATGTTTACTTATTGTTCCAAAGACCCTCAAATATGTCCTTGGGCACTGCTTAATTTACATGATCATTTTAAATGGTCATGTGGAATGGTACTAGGCTTGACACTTGGATGCCTAGTACTTTGTGTGAAACTATTCATAACGGATTTTCTTTTAGCTTAGGGTCTTCATTGCAGGTACATTTGTTGAACATCAATCTTAAATGGGGTATGACAACCCAAAAAGTACATTTCTTATTCTTACATAGAAAATTGGCTAATATCCCTTAGCCAATTTTTCTATACTATGCCCAATATTCTCAATATTGGGCATTGGGGTGATTATGTACCCCTAATAGGCTATCCTAAGGTCATACTGGCTTTTCATTAGACATATGATTTTCCAGAATGTTACACAATCCACCTACTTTGTCAACATATCTATGCTTCTTATTTATTTTAATATATTCATATCCTCTGTCAACACTAACTTCACCTACTGGTACTTCTTCATGTATTGTTTCCTTGGATTAAGATTTCTTTTCTTACTAAAATTAGGATTTCTTTTGTTTCTTCCTTTCAACCATAAAGGATCTCAATAATTCATAAACATTTGAATCATCTTCATCTAGGATAGGATTTACATATGTTACTATTGGGCAGATTTGTATCACCTTCATTATGATCTATATCAACTCCAGGCGTATTTGTAGCAGCTTCATTTTGATTTGTATCATCTTGACACATATCTGTATCAACTCCATTCATATTTGAATCATCCTCATTAAAATATTGAAACAACCTCATTCCCCACAGTTTCACCAGTATTTATACCCACAGATTCATCATCAGGTTCAGACCATGCTAAAGACCAGCTGGAGTAGGCTATTCCTCAAACTCATTAATTTCATGGACCGCATACACGTGAAGGTCATCACCATCAGTCAAGTCTTTCAAAAAGTCTAACAATTGAAATATAAAAAGTATCTTGAACTAATTCATTGTTATTTACATTTCTACAGTAAAGTTCCTTCACTTTTGTACACCCAATGTCTTTAGTGCATAAAAAGAACTCGACAAGACTAAAATGAACTTTATCTAGGCCAACACCAAATACATCGACTTTCCCTTAGTAAATAAGGTTAGTGTTTTTAATAACACGCCCCCAC
>NC_028640.1:40331719-40341898 GCF_001406875.1 Solanum pennellii
ACCCACCTTCTGATGAAAACATTTTAAATATAGTTTTCTATATCCCGAAACGCAGACCTCCCATCAAAAGGGAATACCCAAAAATCCTCTAACTTTATGAGTACTAGTTAGGCCAGAATCTAAATTCAAAATGATAATAAAGAAAGAGGAATCAACAAGCAAGATACACTTTTTCAAGAATAAGCATATAAACACAAGAAAAAGTTTGTAGAACCTTCAATTTGTTTAATGTTGTAAAGTCCGATAAAATGTCAATACTTATTTTTCAATCTTAAACCTGAAAAATGGCGACATACAATAAAGCACTAGTTAGTACAAACTACGATTTGATTAATAAACAAACCAATTCATATAAAGTTGATCTTAGTGAATTGAAAGATCTACCTATGGTTTTCATCAAAGGAGAGAGAAAATCAAGCTTAGGGAGTTGAAAGATCACCACCTTTTAATTTGAAGAAAAAATGATGTGCAAAGGGATTTAAGAGTTGACATAATATAATGGTTGGGTCCCACGCTCCTGTTGTCAATAAAAAGTTGTGCAAATAATAATAAATTGACCCAACGGGACCCTACGTTAGGCGTTCAAATGAACATCGCCCAATATAGTGTAAACTTTATGTCGGACACCTATAGGTTAGGCCGATACATTATAGATACATAAATTGCACTAAAAATTATCCCCTAAAGTATTCGCATATTTCACTTAGAGACATCAATTTAGACTGATACCTATTCAACACCTTCTATGTCCAAAAGAACACAAAATGCTACCATAGCAAAAAATGTGTATTTCACACTCCTTAAGCATGTGAAACCATTGGAAACAATATTTTTGTTTTTTATTTCCTACTAATAAACCTAAATTAATAATAATGTACAAATAATAATTAATTTAAAAACGTCTCTTCCCCATCTTCCCTCACTGCAACTATTTCATCTCCTTACACACGCACACCACCTCTCTCTCTCTCTCTCATCCTCTCTAATTCTTCTCATGTTTTTTCCTTCTTATTTTTATATTAAATCTAATAAAAGTCTCAAATTCTGGTAAAGTTTCATTATATTTGATGAAAATAATATTTCAGCAAAGCAATTGATTATTTTTTCTATAATTGTCCATATTTTTGTATAATGGTTATAAATAATTACCAGTGGAAAGAATATTAAGATACGTGTAGAAGATTTTGATGCTATTGGAAGGGAAGGTGAATGAATGGTCAACTTATATGGACAATAATGGTGTATTACTGGAGCTGGTGAAATGGATAAGATTCAATGAAAAAAAAGAAAGGGGTAGAGGCTATGGTTGACTAGCGTTCAGGCACAGTGGACACTGGAAAAGGAACAAAGAAGAAGGAGAAAAAGAATAAGAAGAAGAAGAAAAATCATGGAGGTGATAATTTCCTATAAACATAAAACAAACAGGTAAATAAGGTCGATGGATAAAAAGAAGAAGAAGAAGAAGAAGAGTGGGTGGCCGGTAGGGTGGGGTGGGATGGGATGGGTTAATTCAAAATACTTTTTTTTACTTTTTTGATTATATAAATAGAATTTTTAAAAAAAAAATCCAATCACCATGTCTCATCGCTTTTTGGGTCCATTTGCTATGTATAAGTGTTTTAAATGCAAAAATATTTATCTTTATACTATAATGACCCAAAATACATCCTAGATGTGACATAAGGTATAAGACCTCGAGAGGTCTAACACAATCCATTTAATACGCATCATACAATATAATAGAAATAAGAGAGTTCAAAAGTAGCATTTCATATTAAAGAGTTTCACACGAAATAGCGGAAGTATAACATAAGTCTTAAATCCATTTATTACATCAAAGGAGTGACTATGACGTAGCTCATACATCACTTACAATATGCAAAAATAAAAGACATGAAATCAATAAAAGAGACTCGGTCCTCGGAACATGATGACTCGCCAATCTTCATATCTATATGAGATCACAAGCCACGAGTATGGGAGGTAGGAGCATCGGACCTAAAATTAGTGAAATAATGTAGGAAAAAGTGTGTGTTAGTACATGGAATGTAACAAGTATGATAAAAATGCAAAATAGTTACAAATCATGCTAAAAGGAGGTTTAAATGACATGCAATGACCAACCTAATCATAACATAACATGTTTAAAAATATAAGTCATAACCATGGTCAATTCAAGATAAACATATTTAAAACACGTTTGATATACTTTTAGAAAGTAACCTTAATTAGTTCATTATTGTGGGAAATTACCTTTAACTAACATAGACCATGTGATCTATAACATGGAATTCAATGTCCGCCCCACAACGTAAAGGGATATTCGTACTTTCTAAGGTAAGAATCATGAATTTCTAGCTTAGGTGGATCTACTAGCTAATGTTTATCCAAGACAGTCTATGGTGGCACGTAGTTTATGGGACATGGGTATTTGTCACTTGTCCACTCGATTCAAAGATTGAATCCCACAAAATAGTCATTAATCTTAACTTGGCTTATCATTATTGAACATAGGTAATCACCGCTTGTCTTAATATTATGGGACATAGGTAATTATCACTTGTCTTATCATTCGAATAATTCCTAATTCTTGATTCAAAGTTTAGTAGAGAACACCTTTCAACCTTATCTTTTGCTTGATGTTCTGTTTGCTAATTTTAATTGTTGCTTTTGGTTTGATTTTCTTTTGGTTTTCTCTGGTTGCTCCTTCGTTTTAGTACTCCTCAAATAAATTTATATCGCCTACACTTCACTCCTCCATTATAATCTCTCTCTGATTTTACCTGTTACTTCTTAATTTTCAATTTAAGTAAGAAGTGTAAATTTATTATTGATTTACCTAAAAATCTCAAAAGGTACGCACTCACTTTCCCTTACGCCTCCCACGTCTCATTCTTACCTTTAGTATAGATAGTGCAGGCTATATGATAGAGTTGATGGTCCTAAGGTATTTGATATAATTGATATAAAGTTATGTTTATGCAGTTGATTCATAAATAAAATATAAAAATTTGAGTTTTCAAAACTTTACCGTGCTCATTATATAATTGACAATTTTCTCAGAAGAAAGAAGGAAGAAATTGTCATCATTGAGTACGATTAGTAATCCGTATCGTGATTGAACCCTAGATGTTGTTTGTCAATTCTTTATATGTTCCATGTCATGTATATTAAGATCTTTTTTTGTATCAATATGAACATTATGCTTTTGCAATTACTATATTTGTACTACATGTTTCACTCTGCTTCATGTCTACGTTGAGAAGAGCCCACAACTCTTACAATTTCTTTGAGAACCTTTCGTGTGATATAGGTGAAGATGATGAACTATGACGTGGATTTTAAATTTTTAAAGTCCCAATTGGAAAAGGTACAATATTCTTATTAGAACGGTTAAAAATTCATGATTATTGTTAAATAAGTAAATTCTGCGTCAATGATGTTGGGAAAAAAAATACTATCTCAAGAGTTTAGTGTATTCATTCGTACGCTGAAACTTACCGGTGATAGTCGCAGCACCAGGAGTTTTCAAGGGAGGGGGCCAGGATCTCTAGTTCTGTTCTGGAATCAAAACAAAAAATGTTATGAAAACAAGTTGCTTCCCTTATGTTATTGTGTGATGTACATTTAGAATACTAATGTTTCTGAATGTTGTTAGCTAGAGACGGCAATGATATGCATAATACAAGTATCTAAAATCAATGAAAAATCTGATCCTTTTGGTGCACCCACGAGGTTCTTATTTGTAGAGAATATTTGGTGTCGTTCATAGAATTGTAAGGTTTTTGATATACTTCTTGTATGCAGCTGGTTTTTTGTCCTTCTTATTGAAATTCATTACTATCTAGAAAAATGAATCCAAGTATGTACATCTGATTGCAAAGTTGTGGGAGTTGAAATATAATCTTGTTAGCCTTTCAAATATAATCTTGTTTCAATTCATTGCCTTTCAAAATCCATGCCTAAAAGTATTGTGTATTTTCCTGAATCTTCATGCATTCTGCAGGCCCCTTCAATGAAGAGGCCTCTGGTAATTGGTGAAGCAAAGGATGGGCTTTATTTTTTGTGTTCTAAATGCATGATGAAACATGTTCTTCCTGATGCTGCTTCTACTGCTTCTACCTCTGATCATCTATCAAGACCAAATTTTTTCAATTCTAAGCCTGTATTTTCTCCTACTCACTCATGTAAACATAATACACAATCTTCTGTGTGTTCTTCAATCAATAAAACTCCTAATATTTCTTCTTCTTTTATGACTCATACTTGCAATGATGTGAATGTATTGTGGCATAATAGACTTGGACATTTATCTTTCGTAAAGATGAAGGAAATTAACTCCATACCTGAGAGTTTTTCTGTAAAACAACATTTCCTTTGTAACATATTTCCTATGGCAAGACAAGAAAGAATGTCCTTTCATCATAGTATCCATATTTCTACCAAAAGTCTTCAATTACTACATATAGATTTATGGGGTCCATATCACATGGTAACACATGATAAACATAGATACTTTATCACTATTGTTAATGACTATAGTAGATGCACATGGACACAATTGTTGACTTGTAAGAGTAATACTCTAGTAGTCATCAAAAATTTCTTATCCATGATTGAGAATCAATCCAATACCCGTGTTCAGACCATAACAACTGTTAATGGACTTGAGTTTGTGAATACAGAAACATCAAACTTTCTTGAGGGAAAAGGAATTATACATGAGAGAACTTGTCCTTACACCCCAACAAAATGGGGGGTGGAAAGAAAATACAAATACTTGTTAGAAACTTCCAGACCCTTCTTTTTCAATCCAAGTTACCTCTTAAGTATTGGGGTGAGTGTGTATTGTGTGCCACATACATCATTAATAGACTTCCTACCTCCCAAGTAAAGGGTAAGTCCCCATATGATTTATTATATGACACCAAACCAACATACTCACACATGAGATCCTTTGGTTGTCTATGCAATCCTACTTTCCCAAAGACTCATAGGGACAAGTTCCAAGCAAGGACCACACCACATATATTCATAGCTACCCCTTTGGGTCAAAAGGTTACAAGGTTCTTAGTCTAGCCACAAGAAAAATACACATCTCAAGGGATGTAGTTTTTAAAGAAAGTATCTTTCCTTTTGTTGTTTTATCTGATGTATCTTCCTTTCCTTTAGTCTTGCATTATGTGCCCTTCATAGATATTTTGCATGATGACACTGTCTCACATTCTATGCAACATGTGGAAAATAATGTAGATGGTGCAAGTAACAGTCCACTTCATACATCACCCAATACTACAACTAGTTTATCAACCAATAATGTAGAACCTGATTCTAATTCTGTCCAAAGATCTGATCTTATGATTCCCAATAGACCATCTATATCACATAAATTATCGGCATACCTGCATGATTATTTTTTACCTAACAATATAAGAAATCAGTTACATAATTCACATGTTTCCCTCAATACTGCATTCTCAAAACACTTACATATACCATATGAGATCTTGGCTTTTGAGAGTCAAACACTTGTTAGGAACATCAGTAATGATAATGAACCTTCTTCATATAAAGAAACTGCTATAAACCCTGCCTGGCAGCAAGCTATGACACAAGAATGTGACGCATTACACACAAATCATACTTGGAATCTTGTTAGTCTACCTAGTGGTAAGAAGGTCATAGGATGTAGATGGGTGTACAAAGTGAAGCATAAAGCTGATGGAACTGCTGAGAGATTCAAAGCAATACTTGTAGTGAAGGGTTATACTCAAGAAGCTGGAATTGATTATACAGAGACTTTTTCACCAGTATTTAAGATGACAACTGTGAGTGCTTTGTCAGTTACAGTTGTAAAGAAGGCCTGGGATATATTCCAACTTGATGTGAACAATGCCTTCCTACATGGAGATTTACATGAAGAAGTGTATATGGAAGTTCCCCCAGGCTTAGTAATGCACAAGCCAGGGATGGTATGAGATTAAATAAGTCTCTATATGTCCTAAAACAAGCCAGCAGGCAGTGGTATACCAAGTTGACTGAAGCTTTATATTCAAAAGGGTACACACACTCTTTGAATGACTATTCCTTATTCTATAAGAAGTCTGAGACATCCACCATCTTTGTTGATGTTTATGTAGATGATGTGATCCTAACTTGCACAAATGTTTCTAAAATCAATGACCTCAAGGCATTTCTTCATGACAAGTTCAAAATTAAGGATTTAGGCAAGCTGCATTATGTCCTTGGAATGGAGGTACTATATAAAGATAATGGACTGATCATTTCTACGAGGAAATTTATTCTTGACATGTTGAATGATTACAAGATTGGAAACATGAGCAGTTGTTCATCTCCACTTGATCCTGCACTCAAACTCCAAGCAAAGGAAGGAACATCTTTAATAGAATCACTTTTCTATAGAAAACTCATTGGTAAACTAAATTTCTTAACCAATACAAGGATGGAAATCTAATACAGTGTGCAAAATCTCAACCATTTCATGAAAGATCCTAGAGAGCCACATTTACAAGCAGCATTTCATCTACTGAGGTATCTTAAGGCAGACCCTACACTAGGAATTTTTATGTCCAAAGATCAGATCAGTCTTACAGTATCAAGGATTATTGTGACTCTGACTAGGTTGGATGTCCCGATACTAGAAGGTTAGTAAGTGGCTATATTGTGTCAATGGTTAACAGTCCACTCAGCTGGAAGCAAAGTATAGGGCTCTAAGGAAAGTTGCAGAAGAATTAGTTTGGCTCAGCAAATTAGTCACAGAACTTACACTGCCATTGCAAACACCTATGGAAGTATATTTTGATAGCCAATCAACCCTTCATATAGCTCGAAACCCAGTGTTTCATGAACGTACTAAATATATTGAGGTTGATTGTCACTTTGTAAGGAATCTACTTCAGACAGGTCTCATATCATTGCATCACATAAGTTCTGATAATCAACTGACAGACATACTAACTAAGACATTGACTGGAATCAAGCATTCTGCAGCACTTAACAAGTTGTCTGTGTTCTCCACACCTCCAACTTGAGGGGGGTGTTACGATTTAGTTAGTTTAGTTAATTATGTCAATCAGTCATTTAGTTAGTTGTTTCAATTAATTAGTTAGAATAGTTAGTTAGCTAATTCTGTTATTGACAGCTCATTAGTTTGTTAGATATTTTTTTATTTTTCTTGTATAAATACATTGTCTCCTCATAGTGTAAATCAGTTGGTTGATTCTTTCCACACTATCTTCTTCTCCTTTCCATGTTTTTTGTTACATTCGTGGATGATCAGCCATGGTTGTTAGCTAGTTTTTTGATATTACTCTTGATAACAAAAGTTATATGTTAGCCTCAGCAGAAGACGAAACAACTACTTTTGCTAAAACCTTTTCCCCCAAAATGATGAATTGCTTCTATATCTTCTCAAGTTGCAAGAATTTTGTTAATTACTTAGGTTATTTATGTCTAAGCCTAATTTATTTAAGATGAAATTCTACATTCTTTTTCGTGTCATGGATACATCTCCGGCTAGGTCTCAATATTGTGGACATTTATTTCAGATTTTCCTACATTTTATAGGATAGCAATGGTATCATACTTCTCATAAAGAGCTCAAAATAGTGCTATCTTGATTTCTCTTGTTTCATCAGTTTTTTAATTTCATGAAATGGGTATTTCTTGACTTGTACCAAAAAGGAACAATTTGTTATATGTTTATTAATGTGTTTTATGTATTCTCTCTTTGATTTTCGTTTTGGATTTAATTTTCTATTTGGGAAAGCAAATAGAAATTGTTGTGAAGGTTCTATCTTTTATGTATGTAAATAGATAATATATCCTCTACTTATGTAATATATTTTCCAGACACACTTATGTAACATACAAGTTTTTGCAGTTGGTGTTGTATTGATGCGTGTCCACATTGCTAGGTCCATATGCGAAGGAGTCGCTCAACAACTCTCTTGCCAACTCTCCTGCCAAATGACCAGGTATAATATATGCTAACTTCTCCTTTTGCTTGTCTGAGATATAGTTTGTCATTGAGTTGAGTCCATGACAAAACGATTAATGAGTTGTTCAATCTGAAAAATTATTCTTACCAACTCATTAAAGTCCAATTTAGTAAGAGTTAGAAAGATATTACACAAGTGTTCCTTTTTTTTAATATTAGGAAAGTCAATGTTACCTGATTGCCTCCTGCGAACAAAGTTGATTTTATATATAAGTTGTAGAAACTCCCGGGATTATCACCAGCTAGCTGAGGAACATAATATAAATATCATTCTTGTGGGAAAATATGTCTCACCATATTGAAGAAATAAAAGAACTCACTATTTTTAGGAGTTTTTAAAAATTATTTTATTAGAGTGTTATATGACTTGAATTTAGGAGTTAGTTCTTTTATTTATTATTTGAATTTTAGTAATAAGTTAGTAACATATCTTTCTCTTTTTAATTCCCTTTCATAATACTGCAGTATTTTTTTCTCTCAAATTCTTTCTCTATAATTTTCTTAATTGTTTAATTAAAAACACAACTATTGGTATCTAGAGCCTTCTTCTTGAGGGACTTGTGAGTAGAAAAATAGATTTCAAAAACAGTTTTTCACGAATGGCTCCTCTTATTTTTTATGGTGAGAATTATCAAATATGGGCTGTGAGAATGGAAACTTACTTGGAGGCTCTTGATATTTCGGAAGCCGTGGAAGAGGATTATGAAATCAATCCGCTGTAAAATAATTAATTCCACCGTGTCCCAATTCAAGAGTCAAAAGGATGAAGATGTTGCTTAAGTCACTACTAAAGAAGAAGAAGACTACTTATTTGTGGCAACTTGTTTTTCAACCAAAAGATCTTATTTTTGGAAGAGTGATAATGGTTGTACAAACCACATGACATATGAAAGAAATCTTTTTAAAGTTTTCATTCCTATGGAAAATAAGAAAGTCATAATTGGGAATGGTTATTGTATTCCTGCAAAAGGAAAAGGGTATGTTTCAATTAAACAAATTCAGGTACAAAAATAATTTCATATGTTCTTTATGTGTCTGATATTGATAAAAGTTTGTTTAGTGTTGGTCAGTTAATAGAAAAAGGATTTTAAGTTATTATTTGAAGACAAATATTGTCGAATCTTTGATTCCACTAACCAAGAGATTTTACAAGTTGAAATGGGAGGTAAGAGCTTCTCCTTTAGTCCATTAGAAGATGCACACAAGTCTTACAAGATAAAGGACGAGTTAGCAGATTTGTTCACAAGGTCAATTTCAGATGAGACCACAATCTACAATTCCTGATCCAAGGAGTGTTGAAAATATGTCTCAAGATATTGCAGAAATAAAACAGTTAGCTACTTTTAGGAGTTTTTAAAGTATTTTATTAGAATCCTATGTGACTTGAATTTAGGAGTTAATTCTTTTATTTATTATTTGAATTTTACTGATAGGTTAGTAGTATATTTTCTATTTTTAGTTAGAAATTATATCTATAAATTGAAGTTTTTGAATTATTAATTAAATAATTTTCCTTTAATAATACTGCAGTATTTTTTCTCTCAAAATCTTGCTCTGTTATTTTCTTAATTTCTTTATTAAAAACCCAACATCTACTAATGGTACAAATTACAGGTAAACAACACAGACCCATGATATGCAAATGCAAGGTCTGAAACTTGATTCTTTCTCCATTGCAGAGTAATCTAGATTATCTAATAGTAAATTGTGAGAACTAATTAACTCATCGTGATTTTGGAGATGAACGACTAAAGTATACATATTGTTAGTAGGCAATTATAATGTGGTTTGTGAATTACCAGTTAGATATACAAGAAAGTAAAGATTTCAAGATAAGTTGTTACTTATATTTACACATACTTGTATTTTTACAAATAGTTATGCTTATATCTAACTAATACGGTTATAATTATGCTTATATCTAACTAATGCGGTTAACATTTATGTCACGACCCAAAACGGGTCGCGAGTGGCACCCACACTTATCCTACTATGTGAGCGAACCAACCAATCTAAACCCCAACATTGCAACCATAATAACCAGAATAAAATGCGGAAGACTTAAAACTCATTAATTTAACCAATAAATAACTTCTAAAATTTAATACTTATTATTCCCAAAACCTGGAAGTCATCACCACAAGAACATCTATCCTCAA
>NC_028640.1:40343534-40343802 GCF_001406875.1 Solanum pennellii
TTTTGGAACGAGACCCCCTCGACGGTCCGTCGCGCCCGTGACGGTCCGTCGTGGGATCCGTCGACTCAGACAGTTATTACCAGAATAAAATCTACTGCTCAAAACGACTAAACAGGTCATTACAATAGATACCAATTTACCCATCGTTCGTCCTCGAACGATCACAAGTAGAAAAACAAGGGCAAAAAGGAGTACCTGAATCTGTAAACAGGTGTGGGTATCTTTCTAGCATATCAGCCTCCTTCTCCCAAGTGGCCTCTTCAACTGG
>NC_028640.1:40346666-40347883 GCF_001406875.1 Solanum pennellii
CCCGGCTCTAGATCAATGCAAAAGTCAATATCCCTATCCGGTGGAATACCAGGAAGGTCTGCAGGAAACACATCCAGAAACTCACGGACTACCGAAACCCACTCAATTGAAGGTACTTGGGTAGTATCATCCCTGAGGTGTGCCAAGAAAACTAAACACCCTTTACTAACCATTCTCTTAGCACGAAGAAAGGTGATGATACGAACTGGAGTGGAAGTGTAGTCACCCTCCCACACTAACGGATCTGTCCCAGGCTTGGCCAATGTTACAGTTTTAGCATTACAATCTAAGATTGCAAAATTCGGAGAAAGCCAAGTCATACCCAGAATTACATCGAAATCAACCATTTCTAAGATAACCAAGTCTCATGAGTATTGCTCCCCACAAAAGTCACCAGACAAGACCTATATACCTTTTCAACTATCACAGACTCACCCACCGGAGTAGAAACACGAATAGGCATGTCAAGCAATGCACAATGTAAATTAAGACCAGTAGCAAATAAGGAAGATACATATGAAAATGTGGAGCCAGGGTCAAATAATACAGAAGCCATGCAATCACAAACCAAAATATTACCTGTGATGACAGCATCGGATGTCTCCGCTTTAGACCTCCCAGGGAAAGCGTAACAATGGGCCCTATCAGCTGTCTGCCCGTTGCCCCTACCATGTTGTGCTGTAGTAGTTCCCATTTGTCCGTCACCCCGGCCGTTTTGGTGACCACCATCACCTCGGCCACCACGTCCTCCAGAATGGCGGCCTCTCCCATGACTACCTCTACCTCTGACATTTGGGGGTCTGTACTTTGTTTTGGACAAAACCTCCTAATATGTCCGATCTCTCCACATCCATAACACTCTCTGGATTCAAGCATAGGTCTCTGTGAGAACGACGAAGTCTGGGGATAACCTCCAGACTCAGAGAAATGTTGACCGGTCTGCGGTGGACCCCCAGCTACAGCCTGCAGTGAAGACTGAATAGGTCGGGCTGGATAACCTCCTGAACCCTGCCCTCTGGAGTAAGAACCACTAAACTCGCCTCCCTTACGAAACTTCTTAGTTGTTGATGCCATGGTGAAGTCATCTGGCTTCACTCCCTCCACCTCCATCACAAAGTCTACCACATCCTGAAAGGATTTTGCCGTAGCAGCTCCTTGTAAGGCTGAAATCCGCAAATCTGACCTCAACCCTTTCACAAAACGGCGAATCCGCTCTT
>NC_028640.1:40350365-40374185 GCF_001406875.1 Solanum pennellii
CGGAACGTGACACCCGATCCCTTACTATCCTGGTGTCGGAACGTGACACTCCGATCCCCTAATACTACGTGTCGGTTCGTGACACCCGAACCCATTAACCTCATTCTTTTAGTTCATCAAGTCTTCTTTTATGCCAAGACATCATCATTAACAAAGAGGTTTTAAGGTTTAAGATTCGACAGCCTCATCATGCTAATTCATCACAATTATATAATCAAAATCATGCATGCACACAATTAAGCATATGAGAGACTTTACATTACTACCCAATACATATCATTCGCTATTAAGAGTTTACTACGAATAGCATAAACCATAACCTACCTCCACCGAAGAATCGCGATCAACAAGCTATCTTCCCAAAACCTTTGCTTTCCTTTGCGTTCTTCTCTTTCTCTCGCTCGTTCGTTTCTCCCTCTCTCTCTCTGTTCTTTCTATTTTTCTTATTCAAAACCCTCTTTCTTTTACCCAAATTGTCATATAATTAAGTATAAAAGATGATAAAAATAACCCACTATTTGTTTCAAGGTTATCTCCTTTAACCCCCAAGTAATTGAATTATTAACATTAAACCACTAACTTTATAATTATAAGCAAGAATAGTCCAAAACGCCCCTTAAAACATTTAACAGAAATCCGACCCAGTCAGGGTCACGCAGCCTGTGACGGCCCGTCGTGCCTGCGACGGTCCGTCCTGCATGTCCGTCACAAAGTTCAGAGAGTTAATTCTGTGGAAAGATTTGTGACGGTCCGTCGTGCCAACGACGGTCCGTCCTGCCATTCCGTCGTGAAGTTCAGAGAGTCGATCTCAGTACCCAAATTTTCAGATTCTAAGTGTTTTGGAACGAGACCCCCTCGACGGTCCGTCGTGGGATCCGTCGACTCAGACAGTTATTACCAGAATAAACACTACTGCTCAAAACGACTAAACAGGTCGTTACAATTTATTCCTATCTCTTTGTATTCAAAGTCAGGGAGATAACTTCTTTTATGCTTTTGTGAATTTCATTCTTTTGGATTTAAATAGATCATCTCCAAAGTGATGTATTGTGTTATGTTACCAATTTTTTGTCTGTTGAATTGTGTTGTTTTTACTCATTTTTTCATGTTAGGTCATAAAGGAGTTTCAACCTACTTTTGTTTAGAGATTCCAGAATTCAAAATCTCTTACATTAATCAACTTCCAGGCCAATATAATATATGTAAGAGTTAGTGTTTCAATGAATTTTGAAACAAATTCATACGTTGAAAAAGTTTTGAAATAACAAAATACATGAATGTGAGTTGTAACATTCATTTGTTTTAATTCTACGTTATAAACTTTTTGCAACAAGATTTTAATTCTACATTATGGGGAAATACATTTATTTTAAATCATGAACCTATAATAAATACAATTTAATTAAAGTCTTTTTCTTGCAAAAACATTTCTCCTATACATTGAGTTTCTTTTGGTTGAAAAGATATAGCACTCAAAAACTACTTTCTCTTTGAAAAACACTTGTGATACATTAATCAAAAGGTGAAATCACCAACTCAAGAATAGAAGAGCAACATTCTTGAACGCTATTTGTTCTGTGACTTAGTTGAATCCCAAAGATAGAGTTGTTATTTATTCTTCTGATTGCTTGTGGGAGAGACTCCAACTATCTTCAAGAAACTTATTAACCTGCCTCTAAGCCAAGCAAGTTTTGTTTTTGGATTCCTTGTATTTTTATCATTCTTGTTCATTTGTTCTAACACTTTGAAGATAGTTGTCTCTATGTCATCCACATCAATAACAAATAGTGTTCCAAATTTTCCTAATCCTAATTTTGAAATATCTGATGGTAAAAAAAATTTTAGATGGCGTGGAAAGATGGAACCCATTTTAAGACGACTAAAGTTGGCATATGTTCTTGAGAAACCTTGTCCTAACGCTCCTAGTTCTAAGGTAAAATCGGACGAGGCTACTTTAATTAAAGAATGAATTGTCAAATAGAAAGATGATGATTACTTATGCAAGAATTATATTCTTGAATGAATGTCCAATAAATATTATGATCAATATTACATTAAGTGTAAATTTGCTAAGGAAATTTGGGATACTCTTAAAGCTATTCATTTAGAAGAAGAGGCGAGTTCAAAGAAATTTCTTGTTTCAAATTATATGGAGTTCAAAATGGTTGATGACAAGTCAATCACTGAACAAGTACAAGAATTTCAACTTATAGCTAATAAAATTGTTATATTTGGAATTTTTCTTGATGAAAACTTTCATATTGATGCTATTGTCTCAAAACTTCCTCTATCTTGGAAGGATTACAGAAGCAAACTCTTACACAAGAAGGAAGATTTGACTCTTGAACAATTATTGCAACACTTGCAAATTGAACAAGAGACACGATACGGTGACAATAACCTCTTGAAGGAACCCATCATGAAAGCTCATGTTGTTGAAGAAAAGATCAAGAAGGAACCTGCCAATAATAAATTTTTGAATGCAAAGAAGAGTATAAATTTCAAGCGTACTAATTCTAATTCTAAGTCGAATGAATGTTATCATTGTCATAAAATTGGTCACTATGAACGTGATTGGAAAATTCTTAAAGCTGAAAAGAAGAAAGAAAAGACAAATAATAAAAAAAAAATGGACTCGTGGTTGCGGTCACAGAAGCACTTGTAGCGAGAGATCAAGTAGAATGGTGGATAGACACTAATGCAACTCATCATATATCAGGTAATTAAAATTCTTTCACGTTCTATGAATTAGTGGGGGCGATAAAGTTTTGCATCTGGAAAACTCATCATGTGCTAAGGTTGTGGGAAAAGGAACTGTTGAACTGAAATTCACTTCCGAAAAGATGGTCACATTGATAGACGTATTGCATGTTCTTGATATACGAAAGAACTTGGTGTTAGGTACGCTTCTTTCGAATCATGGTTTTAAAATGATTTTTGAGGTAGACTAAAATTTCGTCTAAACAAGGCATGCTTGTTGGAAAAGGTTATGCTACAAACGGAATTTTTAAGCTCAATATTGAAAACGAAAATATTTCTGCTTATGTTGTAGATTATTTAGATTTGTGGAATGAATATGTTGGTCATGTGAAATTAAGATCCATTCAACTTATGGTGAAAATGGATTAATTAAAGAATGTGGAAAGGATCATGTTGCTAAGTGTATTACTTGTTGTAAATGTAAATGTAACACTTCAAAAATCTAAGACTTTTTCTAGAGCCTAACATAAGTGTCAAAAGGTTTAGAAATTTTTTAAGGTCTACTATAAAGTATATAAGTCATTTAGGAAGTTTAGAAATCAAAATTCCAAAAACGTCCATGACGTTGGGGAACTAGTTCAATGAGGTACTAGCGTGTCTTAACCTACTTGACTAGCTTTTAGGAGTTCGAAAATGATGAAAATTGGTGGAAGGGTGTCTAACACATATTAGAGTTAGTTCATATATATATATATATATATGAAATTACCTCTGTTTTGGCCTTTCCTGCAAAGGATCTGATATAGACTGAAACGAGAGGAACTCTCTGTATAACATTCCGCAAAATGGATGTAACATGCTACATAATGTATTATGTTGGTATTCATTTTAATCATCTTACATATTTGAGATAAATATGGGTGTGCCTTGCATGGGCACCCTTTATCTAGAACCTTTAATACGCCATCCATTGCTCCCCTCGTGTCTCTCATTCTCTATTTGCTTCTCACTTTCACTTCTTTTTCGGAGGTGCTCAATGGATATGTCTTATTGATACACCCAAATTGCACATTCAAATAGAAGTATAAAGTGATCGTTTTTTATATATAGAACCTAATCAAGGTTAGAGTCGATTTTACAGGGAATATGACTTAGTCTTAGCTCAATTGTAATTATTTATGCTAATAGCTGAATTATCTCCGAAAAGAGGAAATTTTTGGGTAACAGACAATGTCTTTAATCTTAGTAGAAAGCAAGTAAACAATGTCAATTGAACGGATTTTGAATTAATGAGAAATGATATTAGGGTTTTGTGATCCCCCGAGTTCATGATGTCGTTAAATTTTATACTATTAACTCTTTTATGGTGCATAACATGCAAGGTCGGTAAGATGATTTCACCTAAGTTGCTGGAAACCTAAGTAGATAAATTTTACCGTGCAACTTGGTCAGTCTACTGGTGTATATTTTTTAACCCTTACATTTGATCCCAAATAGCTATTTTTGAATAAGTTCAAGCTATTATATTAGGGTTGATAGCCTTAAATGTCTGTTGTTTCAATCATTTCCCCATTCATTACCTCTTTGTTCAAAAAATCAAGAATAAGGTGAGTTTTATTAACATAGAATGGGATTTAATAGAGTAGAAAAAACTTAAATAACCTGACTTAAAAAGCTAACGAAGACCATTCACGAAAGCCTTTCACGAACTTTACAACACTTCACAGTTCATGAAGATGCTAGTGAAAGCTCAGTTTGACTGAGTTGTTGAGGGGCACTCT
Source organism: Solanum pennellii (assembly GCF_001406875.1). NCBI lineage: Eukaryota > Viridiplantae > Streptophyta > Magnoliopsida > Solanales > Solanaceae > Solanum > Solanum pennellii. Next base: position 40,354,847 of record NC_028640.1, read on the forward strand.
ACATGAGCTTCTACGGGTCTTATAACCCTCCACGGGCTATACAAGTGCCTGTAAAAGGCAAGAAACCAGCTTGGTTAACCATGCAAGTATTTTTTTAAAGAAAAAACACTTTGTAGCCTGAAAATCAATCAATCAATATATTTATTAGGTAAAATAAAATTTATTTATTTATTTTGAAATTTATCCCAAAATGGAAAAGAAATATTAAATTTGCTTCAAAGTCAACTTTTTTGGACCTCTTAAGTTTGAAGTCCTATAAATAGAATGAGTGTAAATTTTAAATTTGTTTCAAAGCCAATTATTTTTGGACCTCTAAAGTTTGAAGCCTTGTAAATAGAATGAGTTGTAAATTTTTTTGTATCAACTTCAAATACAAACATTTTTTTTCCTTCTAAGAATCTAGTTAATTATGTAAAACAAATAATAATAGTGTGAAGTGTGATGATATAAAGTTGGTTCAAGATTTAAAAAATCAAGGAATATCACACATGTACTGCGACAAATAATAGAGGAAACTAGACAAATACTCCATAAAGCAAAATAATTACAGACATATATCCCTTTACATTCATACCCCACTAAATAATTACACTAAATACTCTGAAAAAAATTACTTATATAGTCTTATAGTATCATTGATTAATGAGTAATTTCTGAACAAAAATCCCTACTGATATTCACAATAATTTAGTTGACAACTAGGCTCAGTAGTTATATCCGCACTTTGACCAAAAAAATTATAAAAATAATTATATAATCATAATCTTATAATACAATATATGTATATAATAGTTGATAGATATAGTTGGAGCATATGCTTAAGAAAGAATTCTTTATTAAACTAAAAATTGCAAAAAAAAAAAAAGAAAAAAGAAAATCATTGAATTAATTAATTCTTAACCCATTGAGAATGAAGATGACAATTGAACTCATTGCTGATCTTCGTGCATTTCCACCAAAGTAATAATTTAATAATAAGTTATATTCATTAAACAAGTCTTTTATCTTTTGATTATTTGATTTGTTGTTTTTTTCTTTTTAAATAAGGTGAGTTATGGAGTTGTATATTATTTTTGATCGACTAAATTATTAGGAAAAAATCTGAAATAGATTACAAGGAAAAAGTCTAACGGATGTATATTTCTTATGTCACCCTATAAGTAAATGACAAGCAATAAATAGCATTTTAAAAATAAAATAAATGAGGTTGTTAATTTTGTGTATCAATTTGACACAAGTTATTAGTTTAGTCTTAAAACTATTGACAGTTTTAAAACTTTTTTTACTTAATTAACTAAACTAATTTTAGAACACATAAATGTGACTTCAATAGAAAATTCTACGTGTAGGAACACATTTATGTGTATGACATAAGCACTTAACTTCAGGTAATTAAATCGCTGATTGTTTTTAAGAAAACTAACTTTAGAACACATAAATGTGACTTCAATAGAAAATTCTACGTGTAGGAACACATTTATGTGTATGACATAAGCACTTAACTTCAGGTAATTAAATCGCTGATTGTTTTTAAGATGACTAATAATTCAAAATATAAAACTAATTATTCATGTCAAGTTCAATAGTATTTTCAATACAAACAAATACTTTTGTCTAAAGACAAACAAATGAAGGCGCAAATAGTAATTGATCACCTTCGAAGCAACACCAACCCTTTCTTCTACTGGAATTTATTTCAACAATAATATTTCTTCATAGAATATTAGGGTCAACAGAAACGATAACATGCTTTAACAAGCACTTTGAGAAGCTTATATCCTCATCTACAGGTTCCGGCTATATCCTCATCTATAGCCTTTTGCCTTCCGCCTCATTATTCATTTACCCTAAACAGTACAGGACGCAACATTTTCAGCACCATCATCGATACAAACATTAGCTTTTCTCTCTACTAAAAAAAAAAACTTTTGACTTCTACACATCTTATACTGATAAGTTTGATCATGTCCTTCAAACCTAAGCAATTTGTCTCAGTGTTGAAGCTAAAGTTAAGTTTTCTAACAACTTCACTGACTAAATTGTACCTTTTCTTTCAAATACTGCACACCAACTTTTCAAATCATGAGATAAGCGGGGCATCAAACACAAATACCACAGGTTATTCAATTTAAAGATTCAAATGCAACATTAAAAATCAAAATGTTATACCCTTGTGAAAACAAGGTGCCTTGACATCATTGATGATGTTTATTCAATTGTCCAACTGTCAAGCATGGAGAATGTTCAGAAAACAGAAAATATGCATAAAAAACAATCTGGAACACCAGCTACTGTAAAAGAGCTTCTTTGCTGACCTCTCCTGGCTATCCTGCAAGTAACACCAAAACTTGAACTTTAATGTGCTTGCCAATCATAAGTTAATAGAACTACTACGATGCCTAAATCACAACCTTGTTAGGTTTTCCATGCGAATCCTCATTATCATTACATCCCATGGACCATTTGGACCCAATTCTTTATAATATTCGGTAAAATGAGGTTCTTTAACACTAGAGGTTCTCAACATTTCTATTGACACACACATCCAAGAAAATCAAAAAGCTATTAACAAACACGGGAACCCTAGAGCAAGAGTAGCAACATCACTAAACCTTAGTTCCAATTAGTTGATACCATCTAATGGATCTTTTGCTTCCTTTTAGGCACTTTTTTTTGCTAGATTTGCATGGAATCCTACAAAATATAAGTCTAACTTAATTCCATTTGATTTTAGGTCTAACTTAATTCCATTTGATTTTAGGTCTACTTTGTAGTGAGCTTTCAAACACCGGTTGTTATGGTTCTACTAATGTTTCAGGTTAACTCTACTAATGAGTAGGAACCTACAACTAGACAACAGAAGTGTGCTTTTGAAGTGGCTTTTGAGGTTTGGACAGAATGAGGCAGGGTATTGCAGGAATACAATCAAAGCCAAACATGACATTCTTGATCATTGGAGGCCAATGAGGGGCAGGGATACACTTGGTGTAGGGGTCTGGTCGTCTGGAAACACATCTCCAAGATGACTTTTTACAGGTGTTTTTCACAGCTGCTAATGGACTCAAGATAAGATTTTGGCAAGACAAATGGTTTGGTGACACTAGACTGAAGGAATCCTTTCCTATACTATACCTGATAACCACTAACAAGAATGCTGCAATTGCCCAATACAGAGTAGACAACATTTAGAGCGCAATTTTCAGAATGAACTTGCAGGACTGGGAGATCAATGAAGTCCTCTCACTACTACATACTCTGGATGAATCCAACCTAGATAAACAAACCAGAGACAGATTAAGGGGCAACACCAAGGAAGGGAATTATACTGTGAAGGAGAGCTATATTTTTGGTGTTCACGGAATGGCATCCTTGATGTTTTTCCCTGGAAACGCATCTGGAGGACCAGAAAACCTCTAAAGGTTCATGTTTTACCTGGATAGCCGTTCATAAGGTCTGTCTAACTCAAGATAATCTTAGAAAGAAGGGGATCATCCTCATCAATAGATGCCACCTCTGCGAGAAGGATAAAGAAACTGTTAATCATCTCTTTTTACACTGCCCTACAGCAACTGACTTTGGCATTTTTCCCACTCTATGTTTGGTCTTCAATGGGTTATGCCTTTCTCCATTAAAGATGCCTATGCTAACTGGATAGGCTGGAGATTAACAAGACTTTGAAAAGGCTATGGAGGATGGTCCCAGCAGTTATTTTTTAGTCTTTGATGGAATCTCAACTGACACTAGCACCCTCAAGGCTAAATGTTTATTTACTCTCTTCAATTGGCACTTTCTTTCCCCTGTGAACAGTGTGGATAACTTTTTTGAATTTGTTAGTTCCCTACTCTAGCATAGTAAGATTTTGATGATTTCTTTTTTGGCTGTTCACAAATTTTTGCGCAGCTAGCTTTGTTTTTATTTTGTTTTGATGCAGCTCTTTATTTTCCTGTTACCTTTGCATCTCCTTTGCCAGTCATACAACAGTTTGCACTAACTACTTAGTACTTGCATTTCCAGGCTTCGACAGGTAAGAGTCAGACCGACCACTCTCTCTTTGCCCATATTTCAGTAGAAAGTAGATAGAAATACATAAAGCTCTTCATAAATTTCCAGGATACAAGTAGTTTAGAATCTTTAATGTGGGAATGGTGAAAAATATCTTGCTAGTGCATGAGAGTAAAAAGAAATTTAACTCTAGAGGAATGCACTACAGGAAAGATACAAGTACTGTTCTTTTTTGAGTCTTTTCTTTTTTTGGGTTGCAGAAAACCAAATCAATGAATTTGGTATCAACTGTCTAGAATTCTAGATCTGACAATTCTCTCTTTCAGTAAACTGCAGCATGATCCTCAAACCAGTATAGTGGGAACTTTTATATAAAAGAAACAAAAACAAAAGTAGAAGACGGTGTGTTTGGTTTCCAACTCCTATGTATGGTTGGTGAGAAAATGTAATGAGGAAAATGACTTCCCGAATGGAAGTAGGGAAAACAAGTTTCATAAGTGACATTTCAAGTTTATTGTCTCCTTGCCACCCACTCAATCCCTATCCACCATCACAAACCCAAGCACCCTTGAACCCCCTACTCCCACTCCCACATCCCATCCCATCCCATCCCATCCCATCCCATCGTGTATTGCTAGATAAATTTTAGATGTTATTGGGATAATATTCTCTTATTTACTTATCAAACACAAAAAAATAGTAAGGACGACGTCACTAAGTGATTATTAAAGAATTAGGCCTGGACAGGTCAGGTATGTGAGCAACCTTTACATGAACTTACCCTTTTGATTACAATCTAAAACTATCAAAAGGAAGATTGGTTCATTCCTTAATTTCAGAAAGAAAAAAAAAAGAGTAGCAATGAAAATGGAGAGTCGGTGACCTGAAAGTGATTCATTTGTGGTGGTGAAGGAGGTCGTCATAAGGATCACGACGGCCTTGGACCTGGCTGATCTGAGGATCCCAGAAATTCTGAGCATTGTGGCGATCAAAGGTCCAGAAACCATAGGGACGGAGAGGATAACTCCACATCTCCAAAGTCTTGTCGCACCTGGCCTTAGTGGCATACACATGTTCACGAAACTTGCGATCTCGTTCCTTTGGGTCCTCCATTAATCTCAGTACCAAGTTCTCCGCAAATTCCATTATGAATCCCATCCTCTTCCTTTTCTTTTACCTGCAAATCCAACTCTTACCTCAAAACCCTACAACTTTCAATTCTCAGATTAGATCCTGGACTAAAATGGGGCAAATCATTTCGGGTTAATGGGCCAACATTTCATAAACAATATTTATATTTTATATTTTACAAAATTACAAATAAATGTAACAATAATATTTTTTGCACAATTCAATATTATATATTTATATAAAACAAGGTCTGTCTATGTGGCACCGTCATATATCATATTCTCATTTAAATTTATTTATTTTCAAAATTAACCTTTCATTTTTATTAAAATTTGTGATTTTTATAAAAAATTGTGAATTTTATGAAGAGTTGCAATTTTTATGAAAAATTTATAACCTTTTTCAAAGAGTTATTACATTTTTGACAAGGCGCAATAAACATTGTTCACACTATCCTATGTTGTAGGGTGGCATAAATATCGAAAAATCGAATGGAACCAAAAAATTTTGGTTCTTCGATTTTTGTTTTTCAGTGTTTTGATTCGGTGTCGATTTTCTTTTTTCGATTCTTCGGTCCAGAGTTCGGTGCAAGGGTCCCGAAACTACGATGCACCAAAGAACCAAAGTTTTATTTACTAAATTTAAAAATATTTAAATTATATTGCTTAATTAATAATAGTTATACACTTTTGAATTTTGACTCAAAATATTTACGTGACCCATTTAAATTTTCAATTTTTAAACGACAACAAATATAATGTCAATAAAGTGTTGAACTTTGTTGTTCATGTACAATTGTACATTGTAAGTCCTTATATTTTGATTGTTCGAAAGTTCATCGTGGCATCGTGTTTGTTAGGCTGTTTACTCTCTTCTTTATTCATTCAGCATTCCCATATGGGAGAAAGCATTTAGGCTTAGCAAAATGGCAGCCATCTATGCTAAGAAATAGAAACAATTCATTTGACATCTTTGCTAAAAAATAATCTATGCCCTCTTTATTTTTATTAAATACATGATGAAACTTAACACTTTATCATATTCCCTCTTTATTTTTATTCACACCAAAAAATTGATTTAAAAACACCGAACTAAGCCGAACCGAAGTAGAAAAAACCGAACTGAACCGATCTAGTTTGGTATAAACTATGGCGCACACTTTTCTAAAATCGAATACCGACGAACCGAACTGAAATTTGATCAAACCGAACGCTTACCCCTACTATGTTGTCTATAAATAGAGGAATTTTGTGCAACTATAATTTCTAGGTTTTCCCCGCTATAGGGTAGTCAAATTCAAATACATTAAAATTAAGTTTTTAGAAAGTTTATTTCATTCTTGAAAAATTTTATGAGACTTAATCTTTACTATAACTCATAGTGATTTATGTAACTATGACAATTTCTTTTTTCTATTTTGGTGACCTTTTTTTAATTCTGTTAAAGTTGCAGCAATAATGATTGAAAATTGATCTTCTCTTTTGTTCCTTTCTAAAGGTTTCTACATATAAACAAATAAAATAGATTTCACTTGCAATGTGATACGCTGTTGAATAGTTGATGGTTGAATTCATTACATTTGGTTCTTTAGTGAACTATTCTTTTATTTTTGTCATTATTATTTGTATGTTTTTTTCAAATTCAAATACACTAAGTAAGCTTCTTATGCAGTGTGTTTCATTTCTCAAAGTTTTCTTCCTTTTATTTCATGAAACTTAATTTTTCACTGTAAGTCGTATTGATTCATATTGCAACTCCTTTTTGCAATTTAGGTGAGTTTTTTTTAATTATGTTCAAAATTCCAGCGAGGATGATTTAAAATTTTATCTTTTCTTTTGTCTCTTTCTACAGGTTTTCTTCATATACTTTTTGAGAAATTTGCTTGTGGATTGTGCTATATTTGATAACACACAACAGATATTTGATAACTAATATAAAACCAATGATAAAGTTTGTTAAAAGGTAAATGATCGCTCTCTTGGTTGCAACAATTACTATATTATTTTGATTATTTTTTCTTGGGTACAAATATTTTGTATGTCATTGCACTATTTCTAGAATATTTGTATAGAGACAATTAGTTCATATCTTTTATAGCAAATTAACTAATTTGTCATATTTCTTCTTCTCATCTTTTTGGGCATATAATAGATCAAGTTTTTGTGAAACTAACAAATGTCCAAAATACACTATATCAAAAATATTTTTTTTATCGGCAATAAATATGTACATTCACGAAGAGTGCTACAACCTTTATCGACATTAAGTAATTATCGCTAGATTCAATGTTGCTATAGACTTTAGAGACATTTATACAGAGTACCAATTGTCTCTGAAAATACATATTTAGTGATAATTAAGCTATTAATCATCATTAAAGATCATTTTTTCTGTAGTGATAACTCATTCTTTTGATAAAGTTATTTATTTATTTATTTTGATAAAGAAGTAATAACTCTTTCTTTTGATTTCTTTCAATTAAATTTGTAAATTATAAATTTGAAAACAATCCGAAAGACTATCTTTTTGAAAAATATATTGAGCAACACACCTTTTTATGCTTGATTGTTAGAAAAGTAAGATCGTATTTATTATTATTTTTTGATACTTGTGAGTTCAAGAGCTCACAAAATTATGTTGTGAGATTTTAATATGTTATATGTCAAAATTTTTGTTTGGTATATTTCGTTGTGAACATTCAGATATTGCTTGTTGATAATTGCATAATTTTTTGTGACTCCCTTAACTATAACAATAACTATGATTTTATCCAAATAAGTTGGGGCCGGTGATATGAAACCTTCAAAATATTAATGACTATTTTGAGACAATCACAAAAAATATTCATTTATGATAATAACAATAACAATTTTAGAGTCATTTTTAGCATATACTTGATATAGCATACAATAATAAAAAAGAGATTGATAAGACTTCATAAGAAAGGAGTCCAAGATCGTCGATTTGAATTTAGTTAATTATGATTTTGTATGGACGTGATGTTCAACTATACTTGGGTGTTGTTGTTCGACGTTCTTGGTCTCTTTTTTAACACTTGATGTTGTTCTTTATAACTTAAAAAATTTCATTACATCTGACCAACTATTTCCGGGGAGATTTTCTTAGACTTTTTTTTTATACATAAAATCTATCTATGACTCATAATTTTTGTATAACAAAAATGAAAATTTTAAAAAAAATATAGCACTTTAAGATTTCGGAGGAACGCATTGCCTTGAGATAAAATGTTTTTGACAATGTAGTGCATGTATCAAAAATACGAATTTTACTCAATGATCATATGTAAGATTAGTAAAATAGTTCAATCCTGTGCGAAGCACAAGTAATTTACCCAGTTTAAATAAGTAATTATGTAGAATGGTTTTAAAAAAACAATATTAATTTTCGTATGTAATGATTTAGTTGTGGTATGATTTTCAATTTATTTTGTTCGATATTATAATTATATTTAAATCATCATATTAATATTATTTTTATTTATCTTATGCATGATATTGATTAAAAAATTAAAATTAATTAAAAATTTTGTAATAGACTTTTAAAGTATTTTCTCTATATAAATTAATCTTAATATTAAAAATATATTGCACTTACTCTTTTTGTAATTTTACTCTCAAGAGTTTTTTTTAAAAAAGAAAGTAGTCAGATGCAATTTGCTTATCAAAAACACATTTCAAATGAATTAGTCAAACATAAATTATTATTTTTCAGAATCCTTTTCTAAAAGATATTTTTAAAAAGGAAAAAGGGTCAAAATGCCCTTAAATTATGAGAAAGGAACAAAAATGTCCTCAAATTTATAGTTTTGTCCAAAAATGCCCTTCCCGTTAATTCTTTGGTCCAAAAATGCCCTTATTGTTATTTTGGATAAAAATTGCTCATTTTTTCAAATAAATATATTATTATTTTCTTTTTAACACATTTTATCTCTAATAATATTGTTTTAAATTAGCAAATGATTATCTTATTTCAATTCAGAAAAAATAAAAAATAAAAAATATTTCTATTTTATTATAATTATATTTTATCGTTATATAAATTAATGATGGATATACAATGATCTTGTATATATGACATATATTATATGTTGAAGGGTTCATGAAGTTATTCGATTTTAGTTGATAAGATGAGATTAAATAAAAAATATTTCCTACATTTTTATTTGTTATAGTGATTTTAAAAGAAAGAAAACAAGAACATGGTTCTTTTATAATAATTTAATTAAGAAGAAAATGTATTTTAAAAGAAAAAATAATATAGTTATTCGGAAAAGGGCTTTTTGACCCATTTAGTAATTATAGGGGCATTTTAGAACCATAGTATTGACTGCAAGGGCATTTTTGAACCAAAGTATTGACGGTAAGGACAATTTTGAGTCAAACTATAAACTGAGAGAATTTCTGTTCCTTTCTCATAGTGTAAGGGCATTTTTAACCCTTTTCCCTTTTAAAATATAGGGAAAAAACTCTCAACTTTGTCATTTAGAACTGATATACCATTTGTTATGAAAGTGGCTTATATATACCCTACTTATAAACAAATGGCTCACACATACCCTTTCCCTCTAACGGAAATGAAAAAAATTAATTTTAATCTAATTTTTATTATTTTTTTCTAAGAAATATAATCCCATATGAGTAAATTTAATCCTCGTCAAACATTTTTTTTACTTTATTTTTGTTTCAATAACTAATTTAGAATTATTATTTTGATAATCAAATTTATTTATGTTTCACTAATATTCTTGTAGAGCTTATTATAAATGACCATTTTCTTTTCAAATAAAAAAATTAAATTACAATATAGACAAAAAAGTAGTTTAAATTTGTTTTCTTTAAACTAAGGAAAGAAAAATATAAAATAAGAATAAGAAACTCAAAAAATTATAATAAAAGAAGTCAACAAATAATTTATGTATGAAAAAAATTAAATCATACCTTGAACTTTGATAGAAAAATCATATATACCCATAAATAATTTTTAAAAAAATTTAAAAGTAAAAATATAAACTTAAAACTGTTTTTTAACTTTCGTTAAATGAATGATATGTGTGAGCTCATTTTGTAACGGCAGGGGTATATGTGAGCCGTTTGTATAACGGTAAGGACATATATGAGTCACTTTCATAACGAGAGGTATATCAGCTCCAAGTGACAAAGTTGAGGGGTATGTCAAACCCTTTTCCCTAAAATATATTTGTCATTTTAAAAAGCAATGCCAAACAAGCTACAAAATGAGTGTACCTTCTCCTAAAGAGATGGATCAATTTTACATCACTTTTTGGACTTCTCTTTCTTTGAATCTGATCCCTTTTTCTTATAGTTTTGGTGCATTTCAGGTAACAAGCTTTATCACAGAAAAATTGTTCACTACATTCCTTTTTTTGAGCTATACCTAATTTATGTATCTTATTTGTTTATGGTTTGTGGTTTGTGGAGTTCTTAGTTAAAAGTCTTTGGTACATAGTTCTTCTGGACTCAGCCTACAGAGGCAAAACAATATGACACAAAAGATAGGCGATAACAAAACAATATCACACAAAAGATAGGCGATAAGTGATAGCACATTAATTAATCACCATATTTCATTCTCACCTACCTGAAGGAAGAAACAAGTACAAATGAGGAAAGACAAGTTGCAACACAATATTTGAACTAATGTTTAGAGGCTGACCACAAGGTTTCAGACATAAAACTTATTCAGGGGGTTGTTCCTCCAACATCAAAGCTTCGTTATGACACCATTACAAGATAAATGAGCATTACATAAATTAACCAACATTACAAACCAGCCTCTCTAGCAAACTGGCTTCACCTTCACAGCCAATTCCTCCAACTCATCTAGAGCCATTGAAATCTAAAATTCAAGTTACCAAGACTGAATCTATATGGGCAGGCACATCCTTATCTCTCAAACGCATCTCCTATAATAGAATTAAAAGGACAAGCAGCAGCAGCTATTCTCTCCCGAAGGTTGAATTTGCTTGAGATAATCGGTCTAACATCTTCCACTCCGACTAAGCTTTCCAAAAATGGGAGCAGTGACAGTAACTCTTTGTCATAAGGGTCATCAAACCAGCTCTCAATTGGAACACCATTGTCCACCTGGAAGCCAAATGCCTGCAAATAAAACTCTCTACCACATCAGGGTAGCAAAGTGGAGAATGACATTCTAAACAGGAGTAATTGCCCACAAAAACACATACAAGTGCTCAAGCAGTTGTGAATTATTAACACATTACCAGATAAGATGATGCTCAACAAAAGTAATCCAATAGGAAGGCGATACATACACTCTTTCATTAACTTTTATTTTTAAATGGTATCGTTTAAGCTTTCAGCAAAATACTACTTAGCAAGATTATCAGTTCAATCATTTCAAGAAACAGGGGAAGAAACCAACCATAAACATGTTTCTTTCCAGCTTTTATGAACATAAAAGTTTAATAGCTCTTGTAAATGCTCATGTATCAGGTTGCTTGAGAAAAAAGAAGCAAAGGACCAGAACTTAATGTGTGAAAGAAATAAAGATAGAAAAGACCAGGTAGAGCATGGATCAATCATATTAAAGGAACATTATTTAGCACAGAGGGATTCTGACACAGCACCTGAGGAGAGTTATCGATGATAATCACATGTGCTAAATCACGGCCAAGAACTGACAGATCTTTAAGGTAATTGCCATCAACAAATATACAAGACTCCCGGTAAACACGATGCCTGAATACTTTTCTCTTTGGATCAAGCACATTCAAAAGCTGCTCAGCATAAATGCTCTGGCTTGCAGTAAATATGATAATCTCAAATAGGCTGGATACTCTATCCATAAAATCTTGGAGATGAGGACGGCATCGAACATATACGGTATGATCTTTCAGATTGAAATTCACTGAGAATGTGAAATCTGCATCATCACAAGGCTCAAGTGTAGAGTGCACCAAAGTCTCTGTCAAATATAAAAGATTAGACTCAGCTTAACACGCCCAATAAGAAATGATGAGCATATACTACCATTTGACTAGGAAATCTGAGTAGATGTTTGAAAAGGAAAACAACAAGCATTGACCATAGCACCCATGTCGGATGTACAAACATAAGAGCACAATTCAATAGGCATCACATATTCACTTGGGCATGCGCTAATTTGCATGAGTATGTCCAACACAATTTCCCAAGGGAGGAAATGGCATCATCTTCCAGTCTTGGTTTTTTTTGTAGTTCTCGGAGTAGACCCAACAATGTAAATGGTAAGCCTACACAGGACAGATAGCCTTGGTAGGAGATTTGGAATATTTTCTCTTTCTTTTAAATTTTATCAGAGGAGAGAAGGAATATCTATCATAGCGAATCCCCATCACCAAGCAATGCCTCATGATAGCCAACTAAGTTCAAGGGAGAAAGAAGTATAGCAACAGTTATAAAGATCATCACTATAGAGCATATTGCAAAATTGATACATATATGAATGGTACATCTATCCACAACCAAATATCCTTTCTTTTTTGGACATATTCTAGCCAGTTTGGCGCACTCAACTATTCCACTAGGTAACTCAAGCTTAGGTAGATGGAAAGAGATCTTACTGCCCCTGTTGGGATTTGTACCACAACTAATATCTTGTTTTGGCTCAGAAATTTCTTAAGAGGAGCTGATTATACTGATTGAGGAATGCCTATGGACCACAATTACTTGAGAAAAGGACACCACTTTCCAGAGAAGAAAAAAGAAAACCATTTAACTTAATACCATTTTACTTTTGGGGTATATACTAAAAGTCTAAAACTTATCATTTTCCCTTGTTGAAACTGAACATTACAGGAACAGACCAAAAAAGAAGGAAACAATAAGTTTAGCCTTGAGGATATAGACTGCAATACCATCCAAGTCCAAAACAAGAGTGGTGGATGGGCAACTCCGTGTCTGTTTAGGCAACAACACAGGCCGAAATGTTGGAACAACTGAGGACAAGTCTGGTAAATTCTTAATGAAAAAATATGGATCGAAGTCATCAAACTCTTCAGTTTCCTCTTCCTCCATATTAACATCAGCAGGCAACTGAACTTGACTAAATTCATCAATGCATTCCAGTTTGGAATCTTTGACAGAGAGATGCACAGCTGAAACTTCAGATGACATATGCTGGTCCCCTAAATCTGTAAAAAAGCCAAATGCACATAATTAGCAATTGGATAAATCATAAGTCATATACAATTTTGACTAATCATGACTATATCTGACATTACCAACAGCACGTGTACTATCACATAAAAACCCTACCTGTAGCCTCGTCTAGCACAAAATGACCTGTCAGCAAATCAACCTCTACATTTTCTTTTCCAGGCTCCTGCAATGGCTGGTCTGCTTGCTGGAAGAATTTGAGGAAGTCTGCTGAGGGAAAAAATAAAAATATGATAGGATTTTGAAAGATGAGAAATTAGAATGTTAATTCAGAAACCTTCTCAACACTTAACTGCCAAAGAATCTACCTACCACGGTTAGAAATTTCCCCTCCAACACTTCTGGATATATGGAAGGTGGGAGAAAATATTGTATCACTTCTGCAACTATCACTTTCACCATCATAGTCCTACATTAAGAAATATAATTAGATAATACACAACAACAACCATTCTATTGCAATTCTCACTTTAAAACATCTGCATTTAACAGGGTGAGCTTAGATACCAAACAATACCACATAAAGCAAATGCAAATCATCACCTTATCAATAGTAATGGTATTATAATCATGAACAACGTCATGAGCGCCTGAAGCAGCAGAAGTAGCATCAGCCACCAACCCAAACCTTATATCCAAATCTGTACTGACAACATGTTTCTCAATCTTTTTCGAAAAATTGCTTCCTATAAACACAAATATAGTAAATGAGAGGTGAGTTGCCCCAGATAATCAAATGTGCTCTTCCAGGACTATAGGAATATAAACAAGGAGTAGAGTCAACACCAAAGAAACTAATCAGCTCGGAAAACATTATGCATTGACTAGGACCATGGAAGGTTGATTCCTGGACCATATTTCAGTGATTGTTCCCAAGGAGCAACGGGAACATGCAGAGGGATACAAAAGGTGGTGAAAGCATACGGAAAATCACTTCAAATTGTACCATTTTTAGATTTTATTTCTTGTTAGATGGTTTTCCAGGAGAGAACAGTCAGTTCTCTATGTGGAAACAACTGAGATCAAAGAATAGTATAGGGAAAACAACAAAAGAAAGCAGGAAGCAATTACGGATATAAATACAGAAAAAATCTAATCTATCATTACCACATCACAAACACTTTGAATCAGAAGCTTTCTGCCTTGGTAATACATGCAAAAACTACTTACCTGATTTTTGCTTCCTTACTGAAGATGCTATAAGTTCCTTAGCTTGCTTTGCCTCAGTTTGCACTTTCTCGGACATTTTTCGCTGCTGCCTTGAAACCTTTGGACTAGCCAGCTCCCGTTGATTTCTCCCATTTAATTTTTTCTTAGTCTGCATATCCAACTACAGCAGAGTCCACTCTACAGATGCTTTATCCTGTTTAAAGAATTGTGACAAAGAAGAATTGAATCACTCCTTGTTCAAGGACACATAGTCTCCTGGAAAGAATTACAGTCAAGAAATAGATATAGACAGTTTGTTACAAGTTCTAGTGAAGTAAATACAGAATGAACATGAAATCTCTCTGAATAATTGTATAAAGCCACAGAAGTCTCTCTGCATGTACAAGTGATAATTCATTGCATATAATGATGACTTGAAAACAGGTTGCACCACGTAGCAGCATTTTTTGCAGACAAACCTCTGTTACCATGTATAGCAGATATTAGTACTTAAAACTCATTGTTGCTTAAAAGGATGGTGCATGTATACAGATGAACAAGTTACACAACATGCTCAAAAATAGACAGAGAGCAAGTATCAAACAACACATCGATCAACATACCTATAAATTAAACAGGAAACAAAAATCTAAGCTGATGGTAAAACGCAATAATTAATGTGTTAAGAGTCAGCAAGGTAATAAACCTTTTACTGTCTTTCTCACGAGAGCTTTTAGAATTCAACTACCAATTGTCAAACTCTTAAAGCATTGGTTAATAGGACTACACTTTATTTTCTTAATTTATTTTTCTTTAGAGGGGTCAACAAGTAACTGTAGTGTAAATGCACAAAACTATGTCATTCTATGCATGAAGATATATTGCATAAGTTAGTAGGCAGCGATGTGGCCCCAAAGCTTTGGTCTAGTGCTAAGAGAACAATGCATGATGTGTGAGTTAGGCACATATCACAGGTTTGAACCGTGTGCCGAAGACAAAAAGCCTAGTATTTAAGTAGAGAAGGTAAAGGGGTGGCCCATTATCTATCAACTTTGAAACCATGTCACTGGCCTTGGGGATTTTTCAGTTGTCAAAAAAAAGTTGATAGGAAAGAATTCTTAAAATTAAAGGTCGCAAACAAATGGAACTAAATGCGGCACCATAGAAAAATAACATGTGCTTGGAATCTCTCTACTTAGCTTTACCTATCCAGAATAAAAATAAGGAAACTAAACTTCAAAAAGGAAATTTCCACAGTAAAAGAGTTGAACAATACTAATTCCTTGAGCATCAATTCCCTTTATTAAAGGTTTTGACCCAACCAAGCAAACAAGACATCTAAATGGGTGATGAGCTAGAGTCTCAGTGCAGCTTCCAGCAGATATAAAAACCTTAGAGAATTAAATGGATTTTCACGTTTTTAAATTACTTTTATCATTCATTGACAAATAGAGGAAGATGATGAAATCAATTTTTTTTACACATCTTTCTGATAAGTCGCGGATGACTAAAAAAGTTTATGTTCCTCGAGCAATAAACTAACTATTTTGAATAAGTAATCAATTAACTAGTTACCCCAAACATAGAATATGGTGATCAATCTTTTTTATTTTGGGAAACTGTGCCTATTACAATCTCCATATATTGCACAACAAACTTTTATACGGCACTGCAAGCCAAGTCTATTAGAAAAGACTATGGTTTCCTGGATGCATATAAGCAAAGAAGAGTATTCAAAGTGTGGGAAAAGGAAAGACATGAATGCATCAATAGATTTGTAAGTAGTCGCATTTCAATAAACTATGATTTACAGAAAATTAATTCTAACTTTGTAAGTAAACCGAGAGTTGAATTAAGCGAGCTGAAACATCCACATCCACATACCTAGCTAGAGTATAAACTTCAAAATCAGTTCCTGCAAGTAAGGAGCTCAAATATTTATTTGAAGAAACGAAGGAGAAAAGCATGAAAACGAAAAATTAGGGTTTTACCAGCCACACAACCTGAAAAAGTTCAAATTAATGTTTGAACCAAAAATATTTCCCTCCAAAGATTGAAAACGAAAAAAAGAGGGGGAAAAGGGACGAGTACCCACCAGGAATCAAAAATCAAAATTTTTACTACTACTACGGACTATATATTTTGTCCAGGAAAAACAGGGTGGGCGTTCAATATATATATATATAAAATATTCATTTCATTTATTTATTTGTTTTCGGTTACACTATTATTATTAATAATAATAATAATAATCTACTTTTGTGTTTTTTTCTTTCTCTTCAACATGCACTAAGGGACTTTTAATTTTCGGGGCAAAGTTAGTTTTGGTGTGCAAATAGGATATGTATTAATTTTAAATAATATTCGGTTGGGGAGGTTTTAAATGTTGTGTAAAAATTATTCATTTGTTAATTAATGAGAATGTAATTATTTAAAATTTATTAAATATAAATTTATAGATTGATTCGGATTATATTAAATTCGTAAATATATTAATTCAAATAAATATTGTGGATTGATATAATTGAGTTAAATATTTAAATCAAATAAATATGGATTTAATTAAAGTCTAAATTAATTGATTTGGACTACAATGGATGAACCCAATTTGTTAAGCCCAATTTCTTCTCATTCTAGAGCCCATCTTGGCGCCACGTATGCAAATGATGTGGCATGTCAAGTCAAATAAGGAACCAATAGGATCATGACATGTGTGAAAGATGACAAGCCCGCTCCATAAAGTTCATATGCCATGTCACTTAAATTTGATTGGCCGAACGGAATCCTATTCCAATCGCAACTCCACTATTCTAAAACTATGAATAGAGGTTCTCATAATTCAGAAAAGGGACAGAAAGTTCTAAACAAGAAGCTAGAGAAAATCCGTTGTACAAACGCCATTTAATTCTTTACAAAGCTGCAAGTTTAAGAATTCAAGCATTCAACTTCAAGAACAATCAAGATCAAGATCATCAAATTCAAGAGCAAGCTTGAAGCTCTTTAATTCAAATAAAAGTCAAGATCAAGATAAAATTAAGTTCAAGATCATCTGGGATTCAGGAACAAGCTTTAAAGCCCTTGAATTTATATTTGAAAAGGCGAATATAGATGAATTGTAGAGATTGTAACACTCACACTTGAAATAATAAAATCGATTGTTGATATAATATTTCGTTCTTGATTATTGTTTTCTCGACGCGAATTTTATTGTCTACAGAAATTTTTTTCAAAATGTTAATATTTTAATCTTTAAGATGACTCATTAGCAACACTTTTAATATTTAGTAAAAATGTCAAAATTTTAGTTTGTTATGTATCTTAGTTATGTTTTTATTTAAAGAATACAATTTTTGTATAAGAGATTGGAGGAATTTAAGGGAGAGAATTTTTTTTAAGAAAGGAACAAATGCTGAAAGGTTTCATCAATTACAATTTATCAAAATACACCAACTTTCATCTTTTTCTTCTTTTTTTACCATGTTTCTAGAAAACACGCCTTTCACCATTGTTCTAAAAAAATTTAATAGCCAATTTTTTTTATTTTTTTTTAATTTCTAGACACTTTTATTTACCAAAATAAATATTCAATTTTCACTAATTATTGTTATGAAAATCACGGAATTAAAAGAGTATCGCATCTATAAAATTTGCAATATCCAATTTTCACTAATTATTGTTATGAAAATCACAGAATCAAAAAATTAAACATCCAATTCTCACTAAGTATTATTATGAAACTTTATGATAATACGTTATAGTTTTATCGATTAAATTTATTTATTTTTATATTTAGAAATTTGTACACCTATAATTTAATCTTTTATTTGGCATACTTTTCTCACAATATACTTTTGTTATATTTTTTAGAATTTTGTTTCCTTGCTTAAATCGTATTCATTCTAATATGTATACCATTTGTATTTGTATTCATTCTAGCTTTCATGTTGCATTTTGTATAATAAAACTTGTATTTCTTGATTAGTTTGTATGCGTTGCAACATGTATGTCAAAAAAATATGTAGTTATTAAGAAACATATTTGTGTTTATATATTTTTTTCACTGTGTATTTATTTTTCTCTTCAGAATTTTGTTCACTTTCCTAAGTCGTATTCATTCCAATATGTATATTATTTGTATTTGTATTCGTTCTAGTTTTTATATTGTACTTTGTATGATAGTGTATAAAATATAAAAATAAGATGATAAAAAAGTGAGAATGAAATATAATATTGAAAAAGAATACGAGAATATTTGTTGCAATCATTCTTCAATAAAATACATAATTAGTTGGCTTACCTTTAAGATAAATATAATTAGGAACAAATAAAGATTCATAAATTATGCAACATGAGATTTTGAATTAATACAAATATTAATAGCATATGTAGTAGTTTGAATATGAATTGAGAAATGATACAAAAATTTTAAGAAAAAACTATAAAAACAAAGTAAACTAATAGAAAATTATTCTTCATATAAATAAAATACATAACTAGCTGACATACCTTTGGGATAAATACAAATTATGGAAAAATACAAGATTCACAAACAATGCAACATGAGATTATTAATAAATACAAATATTAATAGCATACATCGTGATTTTAATAAAAATGGAGAAAGATACCAAATTCTAAAAAGGAACTATAAATACAAAACAAGCTAATAGAAAATTGTTCTTCCTCAACTCGGTCTTCAACAAGTTTTCGAAATCTTCTACACCCTTTTTTTTCTTTTATTAATAGTGATACAAAAAGATGCAAACACCAACTCTTTGATCGTCTCTCTTCCATTATTTTAGCAATGGATCATACATTGTCCGTTATTTTTTGAGTTTTATATATATATATATATATAT
>NC_028640.1:40374945-40438014 GCF_001406875.1 Solanum pennellii
ATATATATATATATATATATATATATATATATATATATATAAAAAGATGAAAAGTCACTAGAAAATTGTTGATTAAGTGCATATCTCTTGTAATCCTCTTAGATTCGACCATTAATAGTGATTTTATGATTTTCAAACCTTAAACGAAAATTGGTCAATTTAATCCTCAACTATAATTTTTTTTAAAAAAATAGTAAACAAACCTTAAAAACGGATGAAGATGCATATCTTAATCAAAAGGATTGTTGTGAATGTTTTTAGAGATAAATTTCTCAATTTCTGAAGAAGAAAACAAAAAGAATGTAAAAGAGAAGTGAGAGTTCAAAGATGAAGAAAGAATTGGAAGAGTGAAATCGGTGAGAGAGAAAATACCTTAATCAAAAGGATTGTTGTGAATATCTTTAGAGATATATTTCTCAATTTCTGAAGAAGAAAACGAATAGAATAGAAAAGAGAAGTCAAAGTTGAAAGATGAAGAATAAATTGGAAGAGTGAAATCAGTGAGGGAGAAAATAATGTTTTTTTTTTGAAAAACATATGAGAGAGAATGAGTTGGAAAATGTATAATTAAAGTGAGATCAAATAGGAACTAAATTAGGATACACAATATTTTCTAAACTATTGACATTTTGATATTTTTACTAAAATTTATAAAATATGGATGTTTTTAATAATTATGTTAGGATTTTTGACTATTTTGCTAGTTTATCCTTAATTTTATTTGGTGCTTGATTATATTTTTTTGTAATCCTACATAATTAAATACTCACATAACTTATGACAGAACCTACTATAACTTATGTATGGACAAAAGGTGAAAAAATTATGTGGATATTAGTTATACATGTATTAAAATAGTAAAGAGAAAAGCCATAAAGTGACACTTGAAGTTGTTCCAATTTTTCAAAAAGACACCTGAAGTTCGCAGGGGTCCTATTACCCCCCATATAAACATTTCAAATAAAAATAAATAAACACTCTTAACTCGTCTTCACAACAGTTGTGTTCTCACGTTTGATATACGCATGTATGAGTAAAAATACACACCCACACAAGTGTAAGAAAACATGTAGCACTGCCAATTTGAATTTTTAAAATTATTTAATTAGAAATTTTATTTTCTTTAATTTACTCAATTTATTTTGTTTTATTATCAATTCTTCCTTATTCTTCATCTTCATAGACCCAAAATTTTCAGACAATTAGCTAAGCACAATACTTTTACCAATAAGCAAAACTTGAATTTCAAGCCGAGTTATCCGAGGTAAAGAAGAACGAAAACTATGTCAAAATAGAGTCATCGATAAAATTTCAAGAAATATTTTAGATACACAAGGTTATGACATTCAAAAATAAGAAGTAGAGTAGAGTTATAAGATTATTGAAAAGATAAAAAAAAGATGAAATTGAAATAAAATGACAGAAAAATCAGAAAGATCCCAACGCGAGAAGTATCGAAAAGATTTAGGTGACGTTGAAGACAGAATTGTTGGTGGTGTTTGAAGTAATCTTTGATAAGTTACGAGGTGGAATCATGTCCAGACCAGGTAAGAATTACCAATCTAAATTCGGAGAGAGTTTTCGTCGTTGCAAAAATAATTTTTCTTCATTTAGAGCAAAAAATCAAATGAAAAGTACACAAAATTGAGATTTTAATTTGTCAAAATTTAATTTTATAGGATTTGATTTTTCATTTTTTTATTTGGTGGTGATTTGATGTTAGATACAGTGAAAATAGTGTTATTGTAATGGTGGTGATGGTGATCATACCACATAATTGTCAACAAAGAGGGACAAAGGGTTGGGTTTAAGATGAATTGAAGAAGAAGGATAGAAAAATAAATAAATGAATGAAAGAAAATAATAATAAAAATAAATATTAGAATATTATTATTATTGGGGCAGAGGGGGTGGGATACACACACTCGGACATTGAGAATACAAGTTGTTCAAAAAGTATGTATTTCTTGTGATTTGAAATGTTTCGTGGGGTAATAGGACACATGCCAAGTTAATATGTCTTTTTAAATATTCAGGACAATTTCAAATGTTAATTTATGTCTTTTCTCAATATTAGATTGCACATTATCCCCATCAATTTGCTATCAAAAGTATTTTGTTTATGTGATTTTTAAAGAAATTATAACACCTTGAATCCAAAAAAATGAGAGAATTCCAGCTTTTTGTAGAATCTGGTGCCAGTCCCGACGAACCTTAGGTCGCTTCGTGGGTAGCAGTATAAAAGTTTTTCAAAATGTCAAGTTCCAATACTTTTTCAATGGTTCACCAGGATGGCCTGTCGACCAATGTACGAGTCGTAGGTACGTAGGTCTCGTAGGTGAGCCTCAGACTTAGTGAAATTTTAGAGCCACAAGTGAGACCCATAATTGAGCATGTACGTCCCATAGGTGGCCCCACGGATGGTACATGGGTCCCGTCAGTCAAAGTGTAACAACCTGTTTAGTCGGTTCGAGCAGTAGAATTATTTTTGATAAAAACTGACTGGGTCGACGGACCACGCGACGGACCGTGATGGACTCCGTCGTCCCATACTTGTGTAATTTCTTCTGCGGCTCTCCTCATTACCCTCGACGACAAGTAGGACGAACCGTCATAGGCACGACGGTCCGTCGAGGGTCTTCGTTCCAAAACACTTCAACTCTTGGAATCTGGGTACTGGGATTGACTCTCTGAACTTCATGACGGACCTGCAGCACGGACCGTCGTAGATACGACGGATCGTCACAAGCTGCGTAACCCCGACTTGGTCAGACTTCCGCTAAAATTTTTAAATGGGTGTTTTGGACTATTCATGATTATTATTATGAAATTAGTGGGGTAATTTCTATAATTGAGTTAGTTGGGGGTTAAAGGAGATAACTTTAAAACAAATAGTGGGTTACTNACCATCGACTTCGACTCGCCCTCAACTCTAGCCAGTCTTCAGCACATCATACTTCAGGGTGAGCTATCATTTCTAGCTCGGGCTGGATTCTCTCCTTCACGTCTTGATGTCTTTGAAGTTCGGACATGGACCATCTTTTTACTTATTTTAGCTTCTTAAATACTCTTAGACTTGGTAATTTGAGGATAGATGTTCTTGATGTGATGACTTCCAGATTTTGGGGATAATAAGTATTAAAATTTAGAAGTTTATTTAATTGATTACGTTCATAAGTTTTGGATCTTCCGCATTATTTTTACTACTCATAATTGATATACTGGTAAATGTTGGGGTTTAGATTTGTTGGTTCGCTCACCTAGTAGGATAAGTGTGGGTGCCTCTCGCGGCTCGTTTTTGGTCGTGACACAAAGGTCTAAAATCATAGTTTTTGAACCCATCGATGATCGACCAGGACGGTTTGTAGGTCCCCATCGACGGTTATTTTAAAGGGGCTTTTGGATTTTTTCCTAATTAATCTATCCTAATACTATGCCATTTTATATTCTATTAAAAGTCTATATAAACGTTTTTAACCCCCTCCCCCCAAAGTCTTCCAAATCACTTCATTCTCTCAAATCTCAAAATAAGAAGAAGTTCCTTCTCTCAAATATTTCTCTCTCTAAAAGGTTGAAGAAGGAAGGCTAGGGCTTCAAGACAAGTCTCTAAGTCCTCTATCAAAGTCAAGCTTTTGGCATGATAGTCTTCATCTATGGAGCCCTTTCCTCCATAGTGTTCCCAAATTTCTCAATTTTGAAATTATATTGAAGTTAGGGTAAACTTCTATGTCACATGTTCTTTTCAATGTTGATATATTTGATTGTTTTATGAACCATTATGCATGAATTGAGATAATTCTATGATTTTGATATAAATTCGCATGAACCCACACATAACCCATATTTCCAAGTTATGAGATATATTGTGGGCTTTGAACTATGAAAGATGAGTTTATGAAATCATGCATGTTCTTATAAAATTGATGTAAATGTTTTGAGGATGCTTTGAGAGTGAAGCATCAATATTGTTGTTCTGTTGTGAAAGGATTTCTCATATACATATAAAAATATGATTGTGATAGGTATTCTCACATAAAGGATTCTAAGGCTGAAAGTTCTTCTCATCTAAAATGAATCAAAGTTAAGGAGATATTCTAATAATGAGGCAAGCGGCGATTACCCATGACCTCAAAATGCTAAGAAAAGGGGTGATTACCCATGTCTTATTAATGATAATAAAAAGTTTAGACTCATCAATATTTCATGAGATTTATTCTTAGCACTGAGTGGGCAAGTGACGACTCCCACAATAATTAACTAAGGTTACTTTTAGAAGAATCTCATGAATTCCTTAAAGATGTTCACTTGTATTGACCATGTTTTATGACCTATGTTTTCTTACCCTTTTAATTCATGTTTTACCTTGGTCATCGCATATCATGAAAAGGTACCTTTTAAGCATGAATTAATATGTTTTATGCATTGCTATCATACTTGGTATCTTTGTACTGACACATACTCTTACCTACATTTCTTATAAAAATGTAGGTTCTAACGTTTCAGATTCACTTTGTGGCTAGGGATCTCTTAGTCGAAGTTTGAAGATTTGGTGAGCCTTCGTGTTCCGAGAACTAAGCCTTTATCTCATTTTGTCTCTACTTTTCAGATTGTATGTGATGTACGTGGTATATTCTGATCGCTTCTTATATACTAGATGGATTTGAAGACGATGTTTAGACTTCCGCTTCATTTTATAAACTCTTATATATTCAAACTATATTTCAATTCTTTTACATTTCTATTATCTTGTATGATATATGCTAAGTTGGCTTGTATGGTGCCTCCCGTGGTCTTATATGTCATGTTACGCCTAGGATCTACCTTGGGTCATGACAAACTTTGTAATCAAGGCATAATATTTAGAAATGTCCTTGGAAGTCTCACAAGCCACGTCGAATTGAGTATGAAGCCCAATGAATTTTAGACCTGATCCAATAACAACGGTCAAGATTGAATCTCAATCATTCATAACATTTTGATCCAAGGGCTCTTATGTGATTCTACCAAAAATACAAAACTCCAAAAATCAGAATTTTAACCTTATTTTGATTTTATTTTTCTTCTCCCCTTGCTTCCAGCTGCCACCATCACGCTGGCGCCGACCACCCCATGGATGGAAAATTCTTCAAAATTGTATCATTTTTTCCTTTTGCCCTCCTCTACACAAATCCACAAACCATCCTCTTTATCCATAGCCAAACTTCATAGATCTAAGAAAAACTAAATACAAATCATCATTATTTTCCTTAGATTTATAAAGTTTCAGTCATCCCTGTAACATATCACTAATTGAAAGAACTAGAAAGAGTTAGAACTGGAAATAGCCATTTTAGGAAAGAATGGGAAATCTAGAAATTGGTTAAGTTATGGTAAGTTTGGATTTCTGGTCAACTTCAAACAACTATAACTCCTAACTCAGGATTAGTTAGGTGTGTTTCCAGATACCACATCAAAGATCTTGGAAATATCTTTCCAATTACGCTGAGTTTGTGTGATTTCGAGTTCGTATGAGTGAGATAATTTCATTGAAAGTTGGGTTGTTTGAATAAGGAAAGTCCATTCCGGATTTTGGAAGGGTGTTTTAGTCTTTTCCATACCCTATTATTTTAATTTCGTTTTATGGTAATTAGTTGGGTCTAAACTGAACTTGGTCAGTTTATGCTTTACAATATTGAGTTAGCGTTTTTAGAGAAGAGATAAGAAAATGAGAAAAGAGGAGAAGAAGCAAGACTCATCAAATTCTCAAAGCTAAGTTTGTGGATTTCGTTAAGGGGTGATCCCTACGAGGTATTTGAGACTTTTATAGTGTTGAGTTTGTTCACCCACACGCCAATCATCTTTAGTTCAGAAATTTTTTTTCTAAAGAGGGTTGAAAGTTGATGTTCTTGATATGTCTTCTTGAATTTGTTTTCGTTCTTGAATTGGGCGCAATTGAGGAGTTCTTGAGGTTATCTCATCGAGTTTTAAAGTTGTTTTGAGTTAGGTTCTTGGGTACATTTGTTGGGTATATGAATCTAAAGAATATTTTGAAAAAAGAACCAAATTTAGGCGAATTGGGACCGGAAAAATGAAGAAGGAAAAAGTTGAGCGAATCTGGGTAGCAGGTCGGCGTCTCAAACATGCTCCTCCGATTTGCGAAAAGTCTCTTCACGTCGTGGAGTGTTAACGGACCGTTCTTCCTCAAAAATTATTTTTCCTGGCCAAATATTTAAATAAACAATGATTTTGATTATCTTGTTTAACTATCTAAAAACACTCCTAAACATCATGAGATCCTTTCTATCACAAATTACAATCCTTAAATCATAAGTTTTAAATTTAATAAAAGTTAAGAGTCAAGTATAAAACACAAGAATCAAGTCAAGAGAAGTTCAAAACATTTCAAACGTCTTTCACAAACGCTTTAACTTTATTTTAAGACTTCAGTTTTGAGTTAAGCAAAGAGTAAAGAGTTGAATTCATTTCCTCAACGATTATATGGGAACTAAGTATTCCCAAGAATTTAAAATGTGTTAACATTTGAACAAGAAAGGGAGACACCAATTTACAGCAGAGCTTTTAAGCTAAGTTTTGAGTAATTATCTCAAATCAAAAAAAGAGTTTTATTCTTACAAACACATGAGCTAAGTATATTTTCAGAGTAGTATTGAGCACTGATGGGGACGCGAGTTCATAATAACTCAAGTCTCCATAAACCATATAGCCATCATGGGTAGTAATGGTCATACTTTTTAGATGCTACCTTAGTTCTTTTTAGCATAGAGTAGTCGATCCACTTAGTTAATGTAACGAACCGAGAGTATACCCTAGAAAATATGGTATTTTTGAATCGTGGTAAGGAAAATTTGACCTCTCATAGGTCTTGTACAAGCCTTTGGACATCATTCATTGCGTACATGTATGAAAAGTAATATGAAATTAAAAATTTTCACACGAATAATCGTTCAAAACATCTTTCATAGAAAACATAAGGAATAAGAATAATTCTCAAAGTCGCAATCTTAGACATACGACTATCTTAAGACACGAATCATACAATACAATATAGAAATACTAAGTCTATTACAATGCTTATAATAAGAAAACTAAAGATAATGATGTCCTCGGATCTTGTAAGGACATACCAACACTTGCTTGAATGAAAGACTAGGATTCAAGTTTCACTTCACTTACTCCTCCAAATGCCACCTACACCTTTAGCGATAGAAAAAAAGTATGGGATTAGTACATTGCATGTACTAAGTATGGCATAATGCGTTAAATCATGATAAAAGGGACATTTGTAAACATGGTCTTTTTGAGTAAACCTTCATAACATAAACATAAGAATCACATATAACACCAACTTCACATATAAGTCACATTCCACAACATAACATCAAAAACATTTCAAAACACATAAACATGAGACCCTCCTACTAAAAGTGATTCTAAGGACACTTGAGTGAGTTGTGAAGCGACCGCCCATACAATCCCTTCACATGCACCGAAGAGATCCTTTAGACTACCTAAGATAAGATTGTTCCCATTTCATTAATTAGACTCCCTACCGAGAATTACTTTAAGACTCACCTAAGTAGAAGAGAACGCCTATACACCCTCTCCAAGCCTACCTAAGAAATCCTCAAAGCTACTCTAGATAGATACCTTTTCATTAATATACCTTTACTTAAGTCATTATGTTCAATAGACCATTTAAGAGACATTCAACAATTAAGGACTTTCACATAATGGTCTTGGAGAAGACCTAGGGAACTCACACGCTAATATCTTAAAAGCCTAGTCATGCAATGTCTAGATAGCGTCCTATTCCACTACCTAAACTTCATAATACTTATCCAACACTATTATGTATCCCACATGATGAAAATAGGCAATAACCGACATAGACCATACTATCTAGGCATGGAATCCGGCGTCAAACCTACTCCAATAAGGGTGTTCTACTTGCCAATGGTAGAACTAGGACACAACCCATATAGGAACATGGCTAAGGAATATCAAGGGTGTCTTTGTACTCTAGTCTCATCATCAACTAGAGATACTCCCCAAGCATACTATCTCGGTGATAGCCCTTGTTCTCATCGAGTAATTCAATAAAGGAGGATATGGAGAGGAACCGTATCGTGTTCATAACCAAATCATACTACACCTTACCGAGGAGGTCCCCTAGGGTTGCCTTACAATGGTTAAGAGGATACCTCAATGACTTTACTAAGGATGATTTGGTGTCGTTCCAGCCAACCAACCCTAAGTCCACCATTCACACAAGAAGGATACCATTACGGCTTTCAAGTTCATGGATATCATAACCTTCTTTCAAAAAGGTTCCACATAAATGATTTTTTTACTATATTCAATATTATTATATTATATTCATACATATACATTCCTGACAAAGGTGTTTTAGCCTACTTAGTCAAGGATTTATATTCATATTCTTCATATATCATGAAGGGACACAAGTCTACCAAAACAAGACACATATACTTTCCATTATCACATATATCATATTATTCTAGAAGAACATAGAGACAACTTAGTATACTTATAAGTCACCTTACACACTTCTATAGAATCATAAACATAATTCATTCTGATGCTGATATAGTCAACTAGGAAAATTCACACTTCAACATCAAGTTTGAAATACAAGGCATACTATACCCTATCATGATCATATATAATCACTTAGAAGGAACACATACTTTGACTTCAAATATACACAAAGGTCATCAAGACCTTCAGAATACTCACATCTTCAAGTTGTGACATGATAATATCATAATTCATAAAGTAATTCCAACGAGACCACATTATTCAAAATTCATAATGAAATGCCGACGAGGTCACATTATTCACAAGTATAGAACATAAGCACCGCCAACATAAGTGGACCATACCAACCATCATCATAATTCATTACCTATACTATACAATATAGAGAAGTCTAGGTCAACATATCACCATTACAATATCACAATTCTAATCCATAGCCAATTCAACGAACTTAATATACCAAGGCTCTTACCAATATCCATGATCTCCAATTCAATCCAATAATCACAATATATGATAAATCCAAGATAATACAATATGAAATCATCAATTTAGACAACCTACTTACAATTTTAGCATAATTCTTTCATAATTCAGTAGCCCTAATCAAACTACACAATAATTCAATAGTATAGGGACATGATCAAATCACCCATAAAATAGTCAAAACTAGGTTTGCATGGTTCATAGAATTTTTAGTGTAAAATCATCAAATTAACACTAATTCAATCATAATACGTTGATTCAAAACGTTTTATGCAAGAACCCATGGCTAGACTACAACTTAGAAGTTCATCTATTGAGAAACTCTTGGAAAACTACTTTGAAGATTGGCTCCTTGAAGAAAAGAGATTCAAGGATGAAAACCATACCTTAATTGATGCTAAGCCACGAAATTTATTGAAAATAGATGGAGAAACCAAGCTTCAAGATCCAGTCTCCCTTCAAGCTTCAATAGTGGTCTAGAGAGTTTTTCCTTGGGGTTTTGATTTTGAATAATGACTTGAATATGGGTTCTAGACTTATAAACCTACTTAAAATACACAATATACCCTTATGAAACCGCTCAACTAATTTCTTGAAAGCTAGGTGAATTACCTAAATACTACCAGCCTTGGCCAAGACTCTGCAGAAAACTGCAGTTCTCATCGACGGCTACCCATTGACGCCTCGTAGACCCACCGATGAACCGTCCTACTGGTCCGTGGTTTGGTCAGAGGCTGAAAAAATGGGAGCTTAAACTCCCTAGACTAAGTGTCAACCTAATCCCTCCATAAATGCGGTGTCGGCTGACCTACTGGGCGTCAATTGCTTCCGTTGGTGGGGCTGGTTTTGACAGCTTTTGGCTACAAGTTGGGTCCTCCTCAAGGACCCTTTGTTTGGTCCTTGCGGAGTTTTGCCTGGACGTTTTCAACCAAAATATACTAGTATACATGTTAGGAACCCCTCACATCAATTTAAACCAAAACTAATATGTAAAACATGCAAAGGTACACCTAAACGTACAAGCACATCTCAAGGCATATCTTTCGAACGTCATGGACGTTTTTGGACGTTTGACCTCCAAACATCACAAAACTTTAGACACAGCGTATAAACATCATTATAAACAATTTTAGGACATTAAAACCTCTTGAAACACGTGTTAGGATCTAGTTTCACATAAGTCATTTTAGAGGTGTTACATTCTCCCCCACTTGGACAACATTCGTCCTCGAATGACACTAGCTTCATTTTAGACACTTCCAAAAGACAAGAAAATCAGGACTAGCAGAGCATAACCATACCACACCATACACAATTAAAATGAAAATTACTTCAAGAGACTCAAAACACAACAAGAATATAGAAACTACTTTTACAACTCATTATGCGATAAGAGTCACATTCTTCGTTTCAAATAGGAGGAACTCCTATCATGCTCATATAAATAAATTCTATACACATTATAACCATTTTAAATAAAAACACAATTTAATCAAAATTCCAAAATCTTTACAGTGAACTATTCTAATACATTCAATAATGCAACATTTAAGCAATTTATGATTGAAGCATGACAATATGAGAGATAAAACCATATAAACCCATTATACAACATAAACATAACTTCATTAAATGCACAATGCAAGGAATCAATGAAATTCATTTCCAACAAGACTCCTAAACATAATGCAACATGCTTCTATGACATTCTATCTCTCAAGCTTGAATATAATAGAAGAGAAGAGAGAACAAATCAAAACTCCACTATTCACCATACTCCCCCACTTAGAAGGAACCCATTACTACACAAAAGAGAGAAAACTATAACTTATCGACATCCTCATCCTCATCCAGCTTTGTTCCTTTGGCTCGGAGAGCATAAAAGCGATTCCTTTTTGGAGCACCACCTTCCGGAACACTAGTAGTAGCTTCCTTGTCTCTCTTACTCTAGTTTCAACATTAGGACAATCACTCACCTTATGACCATCCTTACCACAATAAAAGCAATTATCGGTATTAACTAAACATTTCCCAAAGTGCTTCTTCCCACAAGTAGAACAAGTAGGCTTAACACCTTGAGAACTACTACCACCTTCACCCTTGACCTTAGGAGCACTGGGTCCATCATGGATTGGATCTCTCTTCTTAAACCTAGGTTGGTTTGGCTCATTGGATCCACTCCTTTTCAAATTTCTAGAAATCCTACTAAGCTTGGACTCTTTAATGGATTGAGCATACACCATGAGCGTAGACAAGTTCATATCGTTGTGGAGCATGGTCGTACGACACTCTTCTTTCACAAGGTCGACAACATCGGTCACAAACCTACTCATCTCATCCCTAGAGTTAGACACCAAGGATGGAGCATACCTAGACAACATGGTGAAATTCAAAGAATACACTTCAACAGTCATGTTCCCTTGCTTAAGGATAATGAACTCCTCAACCTTAACCTCCCTCCTCTCACGAGGAAAGTAATTTCCTAACAAAGACTCCTTAAACTCCTCCCACTCTATAGGTTTCGACTCAACCGACCTATTATCTTTCCATTGAGTGTACCACACTTGAACAACTTCCCTCAATACCTTAGAAAATATGGTGTTCTCGAATAATGGCATGACGTACTTGACCTCTCGGAGGTCTTGTACAAGCCCTTAGACATCATTTATTGCATACATGTACGAAAAATAGTACAGAATTAAAACTTTTCACCTGAATAATAGTTCAAAACATCTTTCATAGAAAACATAAGGAATAAGGCTAAGCTTCAAAGTCGCCATCTTAGACATACACATATATTTGGAAACGGCCCATACAATATGATATGGAAATACTAAGTCTATTACAATTCTTTTAATAAGAAACCAAAGATAATGATGTCCTCGGATCTAGTGAGGACATACCAACACTTGCTTGAATGAAAGACTAGGATCCAATCTTCACTTCACGTACTCCTATCAAACGCTAACTACACCTTTTGATATAGACAAAATGTATGGAATTAGTACATTGCATGTACTAAGTATGGCATAATGCATAAAATCATGATAAAAGGGACATTTGTATAAAACATGGTCTTTTTGAGTAAAACTTCATAACCTAAGCATAAGAATCACATATAACACCAACTTCACATATAAGTCACATTCCACAACATAACATCAAGAACATTTCAAAACACATAAACATGAGACCCTTCTACCAAAGGTATTCTAAAGCTCACTTGAGGGAGTTTTGAAGCGACCACCCATACAATCCCTTCACACACACACCAAAGAGATCCTTTAGACTACCTAACATAAGATTATTCCCATTTCATTAAATAGACTCCCTACCTAGAATAACTCTAAGACTCACCTAAGTAAGACATGAAGAGAACACCCATACACCCACTCCAAGCCTACCTAAGAAATCCTCAAAGCTACTCTAGATATATACCTTTTCATTAAACATACCTTTACTTAAGTAATTATGTTTAGACCATTTAAGAGACATTCAACAATTAAGGACTTTCACATAATGTTCTTAGAGAAGACCTAGAGAACTCACACGCTAATATCTTAAAAGCCTAGTCGTGCAATGTCTAGATAGCGTCCTATTCCCCTACCTAAACTTCATAGTACTTATCCAACACTATTATGTATCCCACATGATGAAAACAATCAATAACCGACATAGACCATACAAGCTAGGCATGGAATCCGGCGTCAAACCTACTCCAATAAGGGTGTTCTACTTGCCAATGGTAGAAATAGGACACAACCCATGTAGGAACATGACTAAGGAATATCAAGGGTATCTTTGTACTCTAGTCTCATCATCAACTAGAGATACTCCCCAAGCATACTCACTCGGTGCTAGCCCTTGTTATCATCGAGTAATTCAATAAAGGAGGATATGAAGAGGTACCGTATCTTGTTTATAACCAAATCATACTACACCTTATCGAGGAGGTCCCCTAGGGTTGCCTTACAATGGTTAAGAGGATAGCTCAATGACTTTACAAAGGATGTTTTGGTGTCGTTCCAGCCAACCAACCCTAAGTCCACCATTCACACAAGAAGGATACCATTACGACTTTTAATTTCATGGATATCATAACCTTCTTTCAAAAAGGTTCCACATAAATGACCTTTTTTACTATATTCAATATTATTATATTATATTCATACATATACATTCCTGACAAAGGTGCTTTATCCTACTTAGTCAAGGATTCATATTCATATTCTTCATGTATCATGAAGGGACACAAGTCTACCAAAACAAGACACATATACTTTCCATTATCACATATATCATATTATTCTAGAAGAACATAGAGACAACTTAGTATACTTATAAGTCACCCTACACACTTCTATAGAATCATAAACATAATTCATTCTAATGCTGATATAGTCAACTAGGAAGATTCACACTTCAACATCAAGTTTAGAAATACAAGACATAGTATAGCCTATCATGATCATATATAATCACTTAGAAGGAACGCATACTTTGACTTCAAATATACACAAAGGTCATCAAGACCTTCCCAATACTAAAATATTCAAGTCGTTACATGATAATATCATAATTCATAATGTAATTCCAATGAGACCACATTATTCACAATTCATAAAGTAA
The DNA here is from genome assembly GCF_001406875.1 of Solanum pennellii. Classification (NCBI taxonomy): domain Eukaryota; kingdom Viridiplantae; phylum Streptophyta; class Magnoliopsida; order Solanales; family Solanaceae; genus Solanum; species Solanum pennellii. Next base: position 40,388,620 of record NC_028640.1, read on the forward strand.
TGCCGACGAGGCCACATTATTCACAAGTATAGCACAAAAGCACCGCCACCATAAGTGGACCATACCAACCATCATCATAATTCAATACCTATACTATACAATATAGAGAAGGATAGGTCAACATACCACCATTACAATCTCACAATTCCAATCCATAGCCAATTCAATGAACTCAATATACCAAGGCTCTTACCAATATCCCGATCTCCAATTCAATCCAATAATCATAATATATGAAGAATCCAAGATATTACAATATGAATTCATCAATTTAGACAACCTACTTACAATTCTAGCATAATTCTTTCATAATTTAGTAGCCCTAATCAAACTACACAAGAATTCAATAGTATAGGGACATGATCAAATCACCCATAAATAGTTAAAACTAGGATTCCCTGGGTTCATAGCGTTTTTAGTCTAAAATCATCAAATTAACATTAATTCAATCATAATACATTGATTCAAAACGTTTTATGCAAGATTCCATGGCTAGATTACAACTTAGAAGTTCATCTTTTGAGAAACTCTTGGAAAACCACTTTGAAGATTGGCTCCTCGAAGTAAAGAGATTCAAGGATGAAAACCATACCTTAATTGATTCTAAGCCACGAAATTGAATTCAAATTGATGGAGAGACCAAGCTTCAATATCTAATCTCCCTTCAAGCTTTAATGGTGGTCTAGAGAGTTTTTTGGGTTTGGGGTTTGATTTTGAATAATGACTTGAATAGGGGTTCTAAACTTATAAACCTACTTAAAATAATTAATATAACCTTACGAAACCGACCAAATAATTTTTAGAAATCTAGGTGAATTACCTAAATACCCGCTGCCTTGGCTGAGACTCTGCAGCAAACTACAGGTCTCATCGACGGCCACCCAACGATGCCTCGTAGACCCACCGATGGACCGTCCTGCTGGTCCGTGGTTTGGGTCAGAAGCTGGATGTGTGGGAGCTTAATCTCCCTAGCCCAAGTGTAAACCTATGCCCTCCATTAACAGGGCATCGACTGACCTACTGGGCGTAGATTGCCTCCATTGGTGGGGGCTTGATTTGACAACTTTTTGCTACAATTTGTGTCTTCTTAAAGGACCCTTTGGTTGGTCCTTGGGGAGTTTTTACCAAACGTTTTCAATCCAAAATATACTCGTACACATGTTAGGAAATCTTCAAATCAATTTCAACCAAAACGAATACGTAAAACATGCATAGGCACACCTAAAAGTATAAGCATGTCTCAAGGCATATATTTCGAACGTCATGGACGTTCTTGGACGTTTGACCTCCAAACATTAACAAGCTTTATAAACTACCTATAAACATCATTATAAGACATTTTATGACTTTTTAACGTCATGACACAGGTTTTAGGCTCTAGTTTCACCTAAATCATTTTAGAGGCAAAGTTTAGGACTATTCTGGCAGCATGGGCAAGACACTGTGTAACCACTTAGGCTCATAGTGGTGGTTGTCGATTAAAAAAACTCCCACAAAAACTATATTACTTTATTATATAAGTAAATTGAGTTGTTACCGCATTTCTTTAACAAATTGAGTTGCTTTCTATAGTTTTAAAAGTTTTCCATATGTTACATTTGTATTTTTACTTTATATTGATTTAAGTTAGTCATGAGTTGAGTAAAGCCAAGGTAAGTGTTCCTTTTAGATTTCTTTCAAGCTTAAGTTATGTGTATCATTCCACTCGCTCGTATATTCAGTGTACTGTTGTAAGTTGGCCTGCATCATCTTATGATGTAGACACATGTAACTAAGATCAACATTTAACGTCTCAGTGATCATGTTGAGCACTCAGAGTCAGTTGATGAACCTCCTTGCTTTTCTGAGGATCCTTTTTATAATTACTTAGCTTTCAGTTGATAGGATGATCGGGGTCTTGTCCCGACATCCCCCCTTATTTTAGAGGCTTCATATATAATTAGATGTCATTTTTCTTTACATTATTTTTCCATATGTAAAGACTTGAGTTGCTATTTTGGCCAAGTTGAATGTTTGACCCTTAAACATTCTAAGTTATTTTATTGAATAAGTTGACTAGAAGTGTATTTGATCTTTGCAATAATGTTTAGAGTCTTTTGTTGAGTAAGTAAGATAGTCCAAGGGTTTGCTTGGGGCCAACAATTGTTCTCGAGTGTCAAACCACATCGAGGTGTAGGCTCAAGGCATGACAAACTTGGTATCAAAGTACAGAGTTCAAAAGTCCTAGGAAGTGTATGAAGTCGTGTCTTTATAGTCCTAGTTATCGATGTGAAGTGTGCTACATCTATAATTAAGAGACTAAAACACTTAGGAAATTACCTCACTCTTTTCACACTTATTTCTTACATTAGAGTTTGATCTGTAAAAAGTTTCTTCTAATTAGTACTTGGCATTATATTCAGTTAATGATGTCTCCACAAAGAGCTGTTAGAGGTTGTCCTGCTAGGCATTATATTGAGGAGCAAGGGGTACCCAATGCACCTGAAGTGCAACCCCAAAATAAAGTTACCAATCCTGAATTCAAGAAGCGATAAAATGTTGAAATAAGTTGTGACCAACCAAGCTGGGCAGAGAGAGAACCGACAGAAACGACATGATACTTCAAGGATTCGTGAGTTCTTGAGGATGACTCCTCTAAGTTTCACTGATTCAAGAACTATTGAGAATCCAAAGAATTTTGTTGAGGAACTGGAAAAGGTGTTTGTGGTTATGCACGTTGCTGATGCTAAGCTAGTTGTAACTGCATATCAACTGAAGAATGTTGCTAGGACTTGGTTTGACCAGTGGAAGAAGCATAGAGCTGAGGGAGTACCACCTGCAAGTTGGGTTTGTTTTGAGTAGGCTTTATTGGGGCATTTATTTCCTTGAGATATGAAAGAGGCTAAGGTACGTGAGTTTCTCACCCTTAAGCAAGATTCACTAAGTGTTCATGAGTATGGGTTGAAGTTCATCCAACTATCCCGTTATTTCTCTGGAGATGGTTGCGGATATGAGGAGTAGAATGAGCTTGTTTGTTGCTAGACTTTAACGTCTATCGAGTAAGGAAGGTAGGGATGCTATGCTAATTTGGGAAACAGATATAGAAATGTTGATGGTATATGTGCAGCAGGTTGAGAAGGAGAAGCTGAGGGATAGGGAGGAGTTTAGGAACAAGAAAGCAAAGATTGAGAATGAGTCTGTACAATAAAGAAATAATTTGAACCGGTACTCTTTCCATCAAAAGCAAAAGGGACATGCTCCATTTTTTCTAGTGCACCTGTACCCAGAAGCAAAGGTGAGTATCATAGTCAGAATTCATAGCACTTCAGGGATAGACCTGCACAAGGAGGTAATTGGGATCTTGCATATGCTAAGTATGGTACAACTCACTCGAGTAAGTGTCGTGATGGCTCTAATAATTGTTTCAAGTGTGTAAACGAGGGTCACTTCATGAAAGAGTTCCCTAAGAATCAACAAGGTGATGTGAATTAGGGTAATAGATCCCAATCTTCATCAGTTGCTCCACCAAATAGGGCTGCACCTAGAGGAGCTACTACCGGTACTGGAGGAGGAGAAAACCGCCTTTATGCGATCACTAGTCGCCAAGATGAAGAGAAATCTCTAGATGTTGTCACTGGTATGATCAAAGTCTTTAGTCTTAATGTTTATGGTTTGCTAGACCTAGGATCAAATTTATCTTTTGTGACTCATGTTGCAATATTTTTTGATGTTCTTCGTGAGAAACTCTGTGAACACTTTTGTGTTTCCACACATATTGGGGAGTCTATTCTAGCTGAGCAAGTATACATTGATTGTGTAATTTCTGTCAATCACAAGGAAACTATGGCTGATTTAGTCGAATTATATAGGGTAGATTTTGATGTCATTCTTGGTATGACTGGCTTCATGCCTGTTATGCCTCATTTGATTATAAAACTCAATTTTTCAAGTTTTAGTTTCTAAATAATCCAGCCTTAGAGTGGAAAAGTATTTCAACAGTGCCTAAGGGTCATTTTATTTCGTACCTTTAGGCAAGAAAGTTAGTTTCCAAGGGGTGTGTCTATCACTTAGTCCAAATTAACGTCTTTAGTGTTGGGATACCTCCCATTTATTCATTTCCAATGATAAAAAAGTTTCGAGAAGTCTTTCGAGATGATCTACTCGGAGTCCCTCCCGAGAGAGAAATAGACTTTGACATCGACATTTTTCTCGATACCTCTCCTATCTATTTTCCGCCATATAGAATTTCACCAGAAGAGTTGAAAGATCCTAAGAGTAGTTGAAAAATCTTCTAGAGAAAGGTTTTATTCAACCAAATATCTCACCTTGGGGCGCTACAATATTATTTGTGAGAAATAAGGATGGTTTCCTTAGGATGTGTATAGATTACCATTGTTGAACAAGGTTACCATCAAGCACGAGTATCATCTTTCGAGAATTTATTATTTTTTCTATCTTGTTTTTCGAAAATAGACCTCAGATCACAGTTAAACTTAAGGGAATGTGATGATATTCCAATGTTAACATTTATGTGCCGTTATGGTCATTATCTGGTCATGTCTGTAACACCTCGTAATTTCCATGACCTATAATAGAGACTCATATATTGAACAATGATGTTATAGACCTAAAATTACAGTATTAAACCAAATTAGGTGGTATTAGAACCAAATGCTAAAAAACGACCTTGACCGGGAACTAGTGCAAGTTGAACTGGTAAACGTCTATGGATCTTGTGAAGGCTTAGGAGTGTCATATGAAGTCTAAAACTTGTAAAAAACTTTAAATTGGTAAAATTAAGTATATAAGGTCCAAACATCCAGGTCCGACCCCTCAAGGATCGTCCTAGTGGTCCACGAAGGGACCCCACTTTGGACCAAGCAAACTGCTAAGAGGCAACAATCGTTTGCTCTTGGAGGGAGCCAGTCCGCGTCGCTGACTTGGCACACCCAAGGCCAAAATTTTAATCTGAGACGTGGCCACATGGCAGAATCTACTATTTCAAAAATTATTCTTGGAAATTATGCGGGAACAGCTCCGCGACCCGGACTTGTTTCCCGCCAAAAAATCTGAAATTTGAATTCGAGTTGGACTTCATTAAAAGGTAAATTTAAGTGAGGGGTCTTTTGGGTATTTTAGGGGAGGGTTATATATTGATTTTAAATTAATTTTTCACCATAATTTCCCACAAAAACCAAATCCCCAAATCAAACTAAAAAGCTCTCACCTCTCACTACTTTCTCTCTGTATTCATCCATATTGAAGAAGCTTTGAAGGTTGAAAAAGAAGACCAAATCCTCCAAGTTTCTACTTAAATTTCGTGGGTATTCATATTTAATTTATGGTTTGTTTCACTCTTGGGATTCTTTTCCTGCAAAAGATCCCTCCAAAGGATGATTTCTAAATCTCCCAAAACAAGGATTTTCTTCCACACATGGGTCTTCTTTGAAAAATGAAATTGAGAATAAATTGTGTTGAATTATGATAAGTTAATGTTGTTTAAGTATTTATTGATGGTCAATTAATGATTTCCTATGAGTTTTACCTAGACCCATGTCTTTCCCCCAATTTCATGAAAACCTTGATTTGATAGGGTGAATTGTGAAGAGGATGAATATGTTGATTAACTATATTGATGTTAATTATGCAATTGCTTCTTGAATTTACCTTAGTTATGCATTGGCTACGTGCTCTTTGGTAATTGAAGTATGGAGGAAATGAAAGGGCGATGAGTTATGAAGGTTGATTTTTCTTGAATCCAATTATTAAGTATGAGTTACTTAGATTGTAATGTTGATAACAAGTATTATTCATCCTTATCCCTACACTATTGAATTAGTTATGAAGTATGCAACTATGTTATGGTATGCTTATTATATATTGAAAGTAGTTTCTCATGATTATAATAAAGTGTTGAGTGAAAGGTTTACTCACTTGTATTTGGTTTCTATGTGAAAGGATAGTTCTCACTTTCGAATACCTATGAGCTATTATGATAAAAAATTCACATAGAGGTCTAGAATGGACTAATTTGATCTTGTATAATGAGTATGATAATTAATAAAGGGAATAAATGCTTAGCACCGAAAGGGCATGTAAATGAGATGGAGGTCTCACGTTTAGTATGTCCAGCCTCCACATGTGTTTCTACACGTTAGTAAGTACGGATTCCCAAGTTATGTGTTGTCTTATGAGATGAAAACCTCCACGTTAGTAAGTCAAGGTTTCCAGCAACAATCTCCTTGACCCTTAACTATGTGCCCACATAGGACTCTAGCTTAGTGGATCCACCTAGATAGCTACGTACGAATGGTTACTCCTTAGGCAAGTGATAACCCTCTCTTTTTGGTGTTGGAGTAGAACACCAGATTCCATGTAGCTCACATGATCTAATGTCAGTTATTGCACTTCTTTCTTTGATGTAAAAGTATTATCAAGTTAAGTGTATGAACTCATACTAGGGCTTGTCTTGAAGGTTTAAACATGGTGTAAGAGAGGGTATGGTACTTTTCTTTCACATTGCGCTTGTGGGATCCTAAGGGATGGTTCTACTATTATTATTATGATTATGATTATTTTGATAAGCTATGAGTAGTATTGATGTATTAATCATGTCATGATGAATTATGAGAACATGTTGTAAGTATGAAGTGAGTTGCTCAATGTGATACTTAGCTTTGGATAGGGATATGGGGTTATCTTTGGCATTGCACAAGTGTTGCTTCGGTGCACTATATGTTCGGTTTATATTATGTTTAATTAACTTACTATGCTTATTATATGTGCATGTTGAGTTAAGTTGATAGAAAGCATGATTTTGACTAAAATGTCCTTTTTCTCATGAATTGATGATTTTGTGCATAGAAGCCATACTTAGTACGTGTGATGTACTAAACCATTTTATTTACTTTTTTCCCAATTATTTTAGGTTCCGATCATTGAAGATTCGTGGCCAATTTGCAAGGAAGACTTGGATCTTTTCCCAAGTCATTGGTGAGTCCTCATGTTCAGGGATGTTGCCATGTTCCACTCTAGCTATGATGTTGTTTATGTTTAGGAACATTATTATTTCTTTTATCATTGAGACAATTGATATAAGCCTATAATGGAGGATTGTTCTTGTATTGGCTATGTCCAAACATTTGTACTCTTGTAGATGGTTCAATGTGAGGCAAAGTATTAGGCAAAATTCCAATGTGTTGGTTTACTTTTGCTTACTTGTTTAATTAGAATTATTAAAGAAATTTTTTTCACAAAATCCCTTAATTACTTGTTTTCGGAAAGAGTTTGGCTAAATAGACATAATTGTACATTAAAGTTAAGTCTAAACCATTTTCCTCGTGGGATCGACCTGAACCTACTAATTGGGTTCTTTACTTGATACGACCGCTTATAGTTCTTTAAGGAAGTGCAATTTAAGTGTATCAAATTTTGGTGCCGCTTCTGGAGAAAGTGACTTTTAGAATAACTTTAAATAGATTATTGATATTTAGTCAAGAATTTCCTAAATTTATCTTTTTTTTTTGTTTTTTTCTCTTTCAGGTCTAGCTTTAGTGTATGCCAAGTACACGAAGCTAAGGAGAACCCAACCAATCTAGGTGATGGGGCAATTCGTCAACCTCCACTACTGGTTGAAGCACACAATCAAGTTCAAGTTGAGTTGGAGAATGCTTTGAGGTTGCAGCCCCCAGAGCCAAGACCTAAGGATTACTATAGGGGCAACGTTAACATAGTTAAGTCTGATGGACCTCTTGTCGTACCCTCTTTTCCACATGGGCACACATTTGTGGTAATGAGTAGCCTGATACAAATGCTCTCCGCGAGGGGTTTATTCTCGGGACTGCCATCAGAGGATCTTCATGCTCACATATCCAAACTGAGGTCTTTATATAAGAGTTGTGTGGGTAGGACAGACTTAGATATGAATGTCATTGGGTTGCAAGTGTTTTCTGTATCACTGACTGAAGATGCCGCCATATGGTTTACTGAGCTTCCCAAAAACTCTATTTATACTTGGGATCAGTTCAGAGATGCGTTATTAGCAAGGTATTACCCAATGTCCAAGAAGATAAACCTCAAAGATAAAATGAATAACTTTGCGGCACTACCTGGGGAGTCGGTGAGTAGCTCCTGGGACAGATTTACTTCATTTGTGAGAGGCATACCAAGCCACCGCATTGATGATGAGTAATTGAAGGAGTAGTTCTATCAGGGTCAAGATGATAACAATAAATCATTACTCGACACTATTGCGGGGGATTCCTATGGTGAGTGCACATATATAGAGATCACATAGAAGTTGGAGAAGATATCTTGCAACAACAAGGCTTGGAGAACTAGAAAGTCAGACACTAGAAGAAACACCTTTGCAGTACAAGATACAAACAACCCAATAACAGATCAGATGCGTGAAGAGTTTGCACAGATGAGAACTGAGCTAGGGTTAGTTTTGAAGCATGTGAGCGGGGGTGCAGAAAAAGTAAATGCAATGAAATACTTCACTAAACCACCACCGCTGATAGCTGAGTATTATAATGAAAAAGATTCCTATGCAGTGAATGATCACACAGGGGGTTTTCGACCAAACGCCCAAGGCTCCAATTAGGAGAATTAGCGCTAAAGTCAAGGATATAATGGTTGGAACTACAGTAACTACATTCGAGAGGGTCAATATGTTTGATATAGGAACTATAACCGCAACAACAACTTCAACCGGAGTAACTATGGTAATAGGAATGATAGAGTGGGCCCTATATTCCCCCACAAAATCGGAAAGTTGCTCCTAGGGATGGTATAGGTAGTATGGCGTGAGTTGAAGATATGTTACAAAAGATGATGAGGAGATTTGATACTAGTAATGAGCATGCCAAGGATACCAGAGGTGATTAGCTAATATTTTACAAAAGGTGGATGCACATGTAATTTCGATCATGTATCTTGAGCTACAGATGTCTCAATTGTATATTATTGTGAATCCGCGCCAACTTGACACTTTTCCTAGCAATACTATTCAAAATCCTAAAAATGATGGGCATTGCATGGCGGTCACTACTCGAGGGGGTAAGCAAACTATTGATCCACCTATGACGTCTGTGGTAGATGATGATATGATAAAAGACAAAGAAGTTGGAGAGACTATTAGAGAGTTGGTGGAAAACATGGCGATAGAAGCAGAGGTGTCTCATTAAGTAATACCTATTCCTAGACCTCCACTACCATTACCTCAGAGATTGGTGAAAAAGACTGAGGATGGCAAATACCGACGATTTATCACTATGTTGACACAACTTTCAATCAATGCCCCTTTGATAGAAGCTCTAGAAAAATGCTCGGTTATGCAAAATTTATGAAGGATATGGTGACAAAGAAGAGATTGGTGAGTTTTGAGGATGATGATAAAATGCATCATTGTAGCGCTATTGCTACAAGGTCTCTTGTGCTGAAAAAGAAAGACCCGGTCATTTTCACCATTCCATGTACAATTGGGTTGCTATGTTTTGCTAAGGCACTATGTGATATTGGTGCAAGCATAGACTCATGCCTCTTTCCATATATAAGAAGTTGGGCTTCGGTGACCCAAAACCTACTGCGATGCAGTTATTGATGGCCGATTGAACAATGAAGAGGCCCATTTATATACTCCATGATGTGCTTGTGAAAGTGGAATCATTTATGTTTCTGTCCAATTTTGTGATTCTTAATTGTGAGGTTCCCATTATCCTAGAAAGACCATTCCTTGCCACCAGGCGTGCATTGGTTGATATGGGAAAGAGGCAAATGAAGTTTAGGTTGAACAATGAAGAAGTACCTTTCAACATCTGTAGGTCCATGAAGTGGAGTGGTGAACTCCAAACGGTATATGCTATATCCTATAGAGTTGAGAGTATATCCGAGGTTGAAATTGAAGAGTGACTAAGCGTTGAGGAACTAGCGGCACTGATCATGAAATTTGAGAGTGATGGTATTGAAGAGTATGGGTCTTTAGTGGCTGTACATGAACAAAATAAATACCTAACAAAACCAAATAAATTAGAGTTAGTATGAATCATCATGATTCTCCACTGGCGAAACCATCTATTGAGGAGGCTCCAAAATTAGAGCTTAAGGCTCTACCACCTAATCTTAGGTATGTGTTCTAAGGTAGAGATGATACTTTGATGGTGATAATTGCAGTGGATTTGAATGGGCAACAAGTAGAATGTTTAGTGGAGGTTTTGAAGAGGTTCAAGAGAGCCATTGGTTGGCCTATTGCGGACATTATTGGTATTCCTCCCTATATTTGTTCACAAAAGATTCAACTTATGCCGGATCATAAACCAAGTATTGAGAAACAAAGAAGGTTGAAACTACCTATGCAAGAGGTAGTTAAAAAGGAGATCATTAAGTGGTTAGATGCCGGAGTCATTTATGCTATTGCATATAGTAGTGGGGTGTATCTTATTCAGTGTGTGCCTAAAAAGGGTGGGATGACAGAGGTGCCTAATGAGAGGAACGAACTTGTTCCAATATGGACATTGACTGGATGGAGTGTTTGTATGGACTATTGAAACTTGAATACGTGGATTGAGAAGGACAATTTCCCATGCCCTTCTTGGATTAGATGTTAGATAGACTCGCAAGAAAAAGGTGGTATTATTTTTTTGATGGTTATTCGGGTTACAATCAAAACCACTTTTACTTGCCCTTATGGGACATTCACATTCAAAAGGATGCCATTTGGATTATGTAATGCACCAAACACATTCCAGCAATGTATGATGTCGATATTCTCTAATATGGTAGAGGACACTATTGAGGTGTTCATGGATGATTTTTTGGTAGTTGGCGACTCGTTATCAATGTTTGAGTCATTTAGCCGAGGTACTGAAAAGTTGTGAAGATTTGAATCTTGTGCTTAAGTGGAAAAATGTCACTTTATGGTGAAAGAAGGTATAGTACTGGGCCATCGCATCTCGGAGAAGGGGATAGAGGTTGATTGAGATAAAGTCAAAGTTATAGAAAGGCATCCCCCACCTATCTCTGTAAAAGGGTTCTATTTCGATGAATCCTGTCTGAAAGCGTTTGAAGTATTAAAGGAGAAGTTGGTGTCTGCGCCTATTATTATTTACCCAGATTGGAGTAAACCATTTGAGGTCATGTGTGATGCGAGTGGGGTTGCTCTTTGTGTGGTTTTGAGACAAAGAAGGGATAAAATCCTTCTCCCCATTTACTATGCAAGTAAGGCCTTGAATGAAATTCAAAAGAACTACACAGTAACCAAGCAAGAGCTTCTTACAGTGGTGTTTGGTTTCAAAAAATTTCGCTCTTATTTGCTCGGTACAAGGGTCATAGTACATATAGACCACTCAACGTTGAGGTATTTGATGGTGAAGAAGTATGCGAATCCAAGGTTGATTAGATGGGTGCTATTACTGCAAGAGTTTGATTTTGAAGTGAAAGATAGAAAGGGGACTGAGAATCAACTTGCTGATCACCTGTCTATATTAGAGGATAAAGCTATGCGTGAAGGGGAAGCAAAGGCAGAAATTGATGATGCATTCCCTGATGAACATGTACTTGTTGCGTCTCAAGATTTGATCCCATGGTTCGCAGATTTTGCGAATTATTTGGCTAGTGACATAGTTTCTTCGGTCTTGTCTTTCCATCAGAGGAAGAAGTTCATGTATGATGTGAAAAAGTTCATTTGGGATGAGTCTTATTTATAACGGAGCTGTGCCGATGGGATGATTCACTGTTGCATACCGAAAGTTGAGATGTTTAGCATTTTGGAGGCATGTCACTCCTCGCCTGTGGGAGGACACCATAGTGGTATCCGTACTGTGCATAAAATTTTGCAGTGTGGGTAGTATTGTCCATCCATTCACCAATATGTCATGAGTTTGCCAAATCATGTGATCGGTGCCAGCGAGATGGAGGAATTTTGAAGAGGCAAGAGCTCCCGTTAAACCCTATTCTGGTGATTGAGTTATTTGATGTATGGGGCATTTATATTATGGGCCCGTTTGTGACTTCTCATGGGATGAAGTATATACTTGTGGCGTTTGAATACGTGTCTAAATGGGTGGAAGCTATAGCACTCCTAACAATGAAGGGAAGAGTGTCACCGCGTTCTCGAAAAAGAATATCTTCTCCAGATTTGGCACACCTAGGGCCATTATTAGTGTTGGTGGCAGTCATTTTGTAATAAGTTGTTCAAAGTCATATTGGAGAAATATGGGGTTCTCCACAAATGTGGCTACTCCTTACCATCCACATACTAACGGGCAAGTTGAGGTGTCCAATAGAGAGATCAAACAAATTCTGGCGAAAACAGTGAATGCTAATAGAACTGATTGGTCAAGGAGGCTTGATGATGATGTTTGGGCCACCCGAACTGCATATAAGACTCCTATTGGTATGTATCCATACCAACTTGTATATGGGAAGGCTTGTCACTTTCCAATCGAGTTAGAGAACAAAGCAATGTGGGCATTCAAGAAACTGAAGATGGATTGGACTGAAAAAGCAGACCAACGACTAAATGGGTTGAATGAGCTCGATGAGTTTTGACTCAAAGCCTATGAAAGTTCAGACATCTACAAAGTGAAGATGAGGAAGTACCACAACCAAAGGATTGAAAAGCGAGAATTTCCGGTAGGTGATTTGATGCTTCTATTCAATTCTAGGCTACGCTTGTTTCCGGGCAAACTCAAATCCAAGTGGACAGGGCCATTCCTCATCACTAAAGTGTTCTCACACGGAGTGGTTGAGTTGGAAAATGAGGAGGGTGCATAGTTCACATTAAACGAGCAAAAGATTAAGATCTACTTGGGGCATGCAGAGAGCGTCCATGAAGTGGTTGAGGCTTATCCCCTCGATGAAGTCTGAGTAATAAAGGATCCTACATCGTGCCGCAACTTTAAATCATGCGCTTCCTGGGAGTCAACCCAAGGTATACCCTCTAGCCAATGATAGGTTTTTATGTTCTTTGTAGGAATAGTCGTACTCTTTCCGTTTTGTTTTATTTTTAGTTTTATTTCATTCTCACTTATGCACTATTGTTGGCTAGAGATTATTGTAGAGTCCATGGCTCAAAAGTGTCGTAAAAAGTACAAAAAGAATAGCTTAATGGGTGCTACATGTTTAGGGACCAAAACTAAAAATCTGCAGAAAATGGTCTGGGCACAGGTCTACGGACCCCATCGACGGGCGGTCGTCCAATCGACGGACCGTCGATGGTGTCTGTAGATCCAGGTATGTCTCGTAAATTTTTCCAAGTATTAATGCAATTGACGGTCCCACTCGATGGACCGTCACTGACTTACGACCCGTCGATGGGGTGTTGTAGGTCTAAATTGCCAGCAACCCAACTCGACCCATCTGGTAATATAAAAGGACATTACAATCATTAGCCTTCGTCTTTTCAAATTCCCCCAAAACCACTTTTCTTCATTAACTTCATTCCTTTTTCATAAAACACCATACATTCACCTTCTATAACCATCAAATTTCTCTGAACTTCATAAGAGTCCCCCAAATTCCCCAAAACCATCTCTTCCCAAATTCTCTTCCATCTCCGTTGTTTTTCATTCGGTGTTCAAATCGGGCGCGTAGGCTGCTACAAAAGTCCCTCTCACATCCGCCCCACTACGAACTCAAGGTGTGTAAATTTCCTTTATACTATGAATTCTCGTTCATAAACTGATTTTGAATGTGTGTCTTGACAGAGGGGCTAAATTTAACTAAAATTGCATGCTAATATCAATGTAATATGCCCCTTGGAATGATAGAAAGTGATTGTATGGTCTTGTGATCCACTTAAAATGTAGTTATAGGTGTCGTGTCTGCCAAATCCGACTTAGGGTTTCGTACTTTTGTTAATTTAGAAGGTCATAAGTTGGAAGTTGAATCACTAGGAATCATGAAATAGTCTCTTGGTTATTATGTTGGATTGTATAAACTTGAATGGGTCTTGAAGTGTTCAAAAGTGGATATCAAAAGAATGGCCTGAAATCTTTTTTCAGGCCAACAGAACGAGACCCTATCGACGAACCATCAATGGATGGACTGGACTTTAATGGGGTTCGTCGATTGCTCACCCTTAATTTGAAAAAGTTTGAGTTCACGGAAGTGCACTACAGTTTGTCGATTGATGAACAGAGCGTTCTACACGTCCATCGTTTCATTCAGAGAACCTGTTTTCACCAATTCTAAAGAAATAATTCTAAGTGTTAGACGATGGAAGGGGAATCGACGGACCATTCTGCACATCTGTCGTTTCCATCTGAGAGGTCTGAAAATTAGACTAAGCTGAATAACTCTAAGTGTCGTAAGACGGACCCTATTGACGGACCGTCGATAGTGCCTGTCGTCCTGATATTCCAGACCTACACTATATAGTAAAATTTGCTTTTCTTTCTTTGCTCTGCTTGTTTCGAGTGTGTGGTAGTGTTGACTTGAGACAAATAACTGTTCTACAGGTACAAATGGCACCGGAAAAGGATATCATCTACTCAAGGGGAAAGTCCAAGTCTGTAGCCCAGTCTCGTTGGATGATTTCTACTTCCGATAATGAACAAGATCCCGAGTATATTCCCCTGGGTACCATGCCCGCTACACCAGCTGCACGAGCCGCTCGAGGCACATCCCAGAAGGTGGTTCCCAGTGTTAGCCACTGCCTCCCAGTCTAATGAGGAGTGAACACTGGCCGGTACATCGTCTGGGTCGGCCTCGGGTTCTGAAGGACCGTCTGGATCCAAATTTGACTCATCATCAGGGTCAGCCCACTCGTCGGGGTCGAATGAGACCACTGCCTCCGGTTCGGTATCTCAAGGAACCACTTGGTCAGAGGGACCTACCCGTAAAGCCTCATCTGATGAGGCTACTAGCTTGGCGTCTGCCCCAGCACCCCATGCAGATGTCCCCACACCGGTTGCTGAGGATCCTAACCGGTGGTGTGTAGATGGTCAATATCAGGTATACAGAGATGACAAAATGCTGAATGAGAAGGGGGTGATGACTTGGTTGGCAAATGTCGAGCGTCGGGTTCTTACGGGGAGTTTGTGCACAGTCCCCGATATGCATACGCTGTTTAACAAAAACAAGCTAGAGTGGATTGCTAGGAGTTTGGGTTTTTACAGTGAGGAGGTCGTCCAAGAGTTCCACGCCTCCTATGTGGTGTCTCTAAGAGGCTCTTTTGATAGGTGGGAAAGGCCTGCCAAATAGGACCCGCTCACCGAGGTACTAATTTGAGGCTGTCAGGTTGAACTTTTTGCATTCACCATTCGCCGTTTTCTAAAGAGCCCCACCACTGACACACAACGGGCTCCTATTACTCCAAGTTCGAATATAGGTGGTAGATGGTAAAAATTGTCAAGTTTCAGAAGACCACGGAGGAGAGAGAAGCCGGTAAGAGATGGCTTGCTCATATTTGTCGATCGATGGTGAGGGGGCAGACTGGTGTTAAACCCCAAAGGGCTGATCAAGAAGGCCAACCTCACTTTCACAACCAAGTTCTTCTGGTTGTTAGTCCACCACTGCCTATCGCCGACGAGTGCCGATAATATTCTTACATGGGATAAGGCGGTATTGGTAGCGGCCCTGGTAACAAGTTTGGAGATCGACTTCGCGAAGCTGTTGATCACGGTGATACATGAGAGGGATTTCAATACCTATAATAATTACCCCTTCGCATGTCTTATTTTCCATTTATGTAGGGATGCCGAAGTGCCCATTTGTCACTGCGATGCACTCTACACTCCGACTGGGACGGTTGATATAGGTATCATAAGGGATGAGGCCAATGTAGCGGCACTGAGGAGAAGGCCGAGAGTTGAGTTGCAACCGTTGAGTGAGAAGTTTGCGGACACAGTGGAGTTATCCCAAGGGGCTAACTCTGCGTCTTTAGAGCCCGTTGATACCACCCTGGCTGAGAACTGGATTGAGAAGAGGGTGGACCAACAGACTGGGCAGAAGATTTAGGCCGTTCACCAGCGCTTTGATGCCTTTGAGTTGCGATTCCTTGCGCGCGCATCCCCTACTATTGACTTGACTACTTTTCAAGAGGTTGTGGATAGTTTGAGGGTAGATATAAATAGTATTCTGGAGATGCGAGGGATGGAGCCTGAGACTGCACCCTCCAAGCTAGCGGAGGACACTATGCTTGCTGCACTGTTTTCAGCACCTCCTGAGCCACAACCTAATCCACGTGGTCGTGGAAAGAGGCATAATTGCAGCCTCACTACTGAGGGAAAGGATGCCAGTGTGAGGGCCTCTTTGATTGATGAGGAGACCTGCCAGATGAGGGCACGAGAGGTAGCTGCCGGGCATCTAGTTCTACACTGGAGACCGGTTAGAGGAGCACCATAGATGGTATGGAGATTTATATGGGCACCACTGAGGGTGACCTATCTACTAATGTTGTGGGTTTCAGGGAACTGGACCCGCCCACTTGTTGATAGATCTTCATCGCTATGCTCCACAGGTTTGCTTCACCTACCACCCTATTTTTTAATTATTATCATGCATTGGGGACAATTGCATGATCTTTTTGTTGGGGGTGGGGTAAATGGAAAGTGAGTGTTAGGGTGAAGTCTGAGTAGCCCAACTTGCAATCCTCTCTTCGGGGTTTTCTCGCCTGTGTTCTTTTCCCCCAAGATACTGGTTACTTTTCTATTGAACCGGCATGTCGTAATTTGTACAAAGTATAAAAGCATGAAATATGAAGCATGATGGATAAGTATGAATTATATCTCGTCCTACAAAAGTGCCTGCATGAATAGGTGAAAATGAGTTGAATGTGTTGTCTCTAGTCATGACATATATAGGCACCCACTGCATGACCTTCAAACTAACACCTAAACTGGGAAATCTAACAATCTTGTAGGGTAATGAAGTGTCAAGAAAGTATGAGGAATTTTGAGTGTTCAACTATTGGTACCTATCTAGAAATTGCACGGTTCTCCTAGGAAAGGATCATACAAAACGAATTTGTGTTAGACAACTAGGAAACGATCATAGGCCCTTGTTCGAATTAAAAACCATCTAGCCTAAAAAGAAGTTAACCAAATCAAAGTTTTATTCCTTTTTGATCAAAATCTGTTGATTCTATAATGGACATTTCTTTTCTTCACCAACTCACTTTCACTGGCTTTAATGTGTTGGCCCTGGTCCTTCCTTGGACATGTGCACCTCGACTTAGGATTAAAGCCTAAGTTTAAGTGGCTAATGCAGAAACTGGCCTCTTCTTGTCCTTGACCCAACCTCAGGTAATATGTACCTCTACTAATGAAAAAAAACCATAAGTTGAGGGCGGATATTATAAGTGATGACCCAAAATTGGGTATGAAAAGAGTTGAATGTTAATAAGAAAAGAGAAAGTGAGTCAAAGATGTGACTCGGTGAAATCAACTCTGTGAATGAAAATAAAAAAGAAAAGTGAAAGAATACGGTGAAGAAAAGAAAGAAAAGAGTTTGAAAAAGTTGAAAAATAAATAAGGGTCATGTAAAAAAAGAAGGCGAGCAAAGAAAAGTAGGGCAGAAAAAGCCTATGAAAAGAGGTAAAAGTATTTTCAGAGATGTCACGGACGGTATAAAGTCACTAAAAAAAATATACCCAAATGAACCACACTTTACCCTGAGCCTACATTACAAGCCAAGAAAGTCCTACCGTGATCCTAGAGTCTAGTGTGGTGAACTTAAGCAGTGAAAATAAGGGCAAGCCTATGGCGACGAGTACTAGCTTTGTAGGAACTTGTTTCTAAGCGTGAGTGTTGAATAAATGTCCTTGTACCCAAATTTAAAATCATTGTGCGAAAAAAGAGGATGTCTGTTGTAGTGAGTATTCTAGTTGCAATGTCGGAAAGTTGGCACCTTGGTGAGAAGTAAAACAATAAAAGTGTCTATGCATGGTGAGTTTGTGTCAAAGGTGTGATCCACATGAGTTAACTTGTTCAAATTTGAGAGCATAAACATGAACTAAATCAAAGAAAGAGTTGGGATTGACATCCATGTGATTGCGAAATCTTAAAAGAGTATACATTTGTACCAAATATTGTTTTGAGTCATAGTACGCCGATTGAGGACAAACAACGAATTTAAGTTGAGGGTGTTGATGTACCATGGTTTCACGGTGCTTTCAATGCTCTTTCCTTAAGAGTTGTGTGTGTCTAGAGCCTTTTCGTAGTAGTTTTAATATGCTTTTATAATTGTATTACAGGAAAGATGTCTAGAACTAAGACGCAGAAGGAAGTTGCAAAATAGCGTAGAGGCAACCCATGAAGGCCATCGACGACCTTTCTTTCAATCAAAGGTCCTTAGGTGGTAACTGTCGATTGCAATTCAGACAAATGGAGAAAACTTTGGATAATCTGACCGTGTTTGTCACACCCGGGTCTTAGATCCTAGATGGGACCTGCGTCATTAACCTTCCAGAGGACTCAGACAAGCCTCTTCTTAGCTTTCATCACAATCATACAGTTAAATTTAGCGGAAAATTTAAAACTTTTGAAATTTACTGAATTGTACTTAGACTTCATATAATTCTTGCATGAGAGTGATATACTAACAGCTCAAAATAAACAACCCATCTGTTAATAGATTGAACAATTGAAATGAAGAACTTATAATATCATTAATAGTTGCGAAACCGGCCTTAATACGAAAACTTGAAAAAATATTTTAAAGGAAACACTAGGGACAACATCCACTAGCTATGTCTAATCTATTATAGCTAGAAAATAAAGTGTAGGCATCCTTTAATTCAAGAGGACCTACCAAAGTTTGGAGGTACTAGTCCAAACGACTTCAACCGATCTTCAATCTTCTTCAAGGACCTGCACCTATAAAAATAATAAATGTATTTGGGTTAGTACACACTTGTATTAAGTATGGGTGTATGCACATAAACACAGAATGATTATGCATTATCAAGGAAAGCTTTTCCTATAGAACCATGCCATTTTTGGAAAGTGAAGTCACTTCACTTTCCTAATTCGTTATTTATGAATCATCCTATGAATGCGGTATATTTTAATGCATTTACAGCACACAACTTATTTTTCATATGAACATAAGACCTTGGAATCATGAACATAATTTTAGAACAACTCAAGCAAAATTTAATATTTTTGCTCCCATTAGGCCGAGAGCTCCCTCTCCCAGACTTAGTTTATTTTTCGGTCTTTTCTTCTTTTTGTTGTGTAGTTCAATGATCTCCTTTGGTCCTATGTTTTACTTACAAGTTCATTGATTCATTGTAGTCCCATTGCTACAATTAATCAAGTAAGTAATCCAAAAGACTAAGGAAATGATTTGACTACCCTACTCACAAGCTATTATTTCCATTCTTGTTAAATTAGGCATGAAGTCTTTATAACCCTATCTTTATTGGCTATGCCCATTATTTGATCATTTGCATAATATAAAGATGCTGGGGCATATATTCATATTCCAATTGATGAGTCATTATCTTTTGCTCCCTTTATTCGTATAAGCCAATAACTGTTAAAACTTCATTCTTATCAAACACTGATGATTTGATATACCTAAGCTTTTGCTTACTTAGTTCACTTTGAACTTACATTTCTTCTTCTTTGATCTCATGTTCACTTTGAACATGCTAGTATGACTTAGGATATTCTTTTAAGACTTCCATTGGAATCTTTCTGTAAAATGACTAAGAATGGCTTACATCATTACTTAGTCTAACCTCACCCTTTGGTCATCCTATCCGAACACCCCTTATCTTCCTAGTTCTTTCTTTCTTTCTTTCTTTCTTAAAGAAATCTTTAGCATTTAACCGACTTAGATCATGTGAGCTAACATGAAATCAAGTGTCTTCCCCACACTGAAAAAGAGGTGATTCACCGGCCAAAGTGAAACCCAATACATCCTAGCTTTCTTAGGTGGATCCACTAGCTAGTAACCTATGCTGGCGACATAGTTCAAAGACTAGAAGAATTTGGAGACCCTTATCCACCTTGGTGGTAGTCTCATCTCATGAGGCTTACATGTGCTTGCACAAGCTCGTTACTAGTCTATCCGTGCTTATCTCAATTTTATTATACTTTACAACATTTAGAGTTGACTCATACACTATGGAAGCTTGCTTCTAGTATGAGGTATTCCTAGCTCAATGGATTACTTGTCATCCCTTTATATATTTGATGAGTGTGACCTTAAATCTTACATTACCGTTATGGTGTGAATGAGACTTGTCTGACGATTTCTAATACCCTATTATATGAGTATCTTTAACATAATTGTTTAGGTGCAAGTGAGACTTGTCTCACTTCCTTTAACCCCCCATTCTTGGTCAATTTCATAACTCATAGGCTTTTAGTCATTTAATTACTCACCTTATCTTGTTCAATGTTATTTGGTAGTCTTGTACCATTCTTTGTGAAAGTTATGAGAACTTATTCAATGTGCTACTATGTTCACAAGTTCATTTAGATAGGGTATGTTCAGACTTGTCCCATTCATTGGCATACCCTAGGTTATGAGTTCATTGAGTTATATCTTGTCAAGTCAACTTTTAACATGTATTTAGCCTTACAAGAAACATCATAATTTACATTGACCATATAAGATTGGTATGACTTTGTCATTGGCAATTTATTTCATATTTTGGAAATAATATTGCTGGCCATTTTATTGGCATAAACCAAACTTTCACTAAATACTTTTCATGATATTATCACTAGCCAAGTAAATTAAATTCATATATATACTATAATAATCTCATCAGTTTAACCAAGCCAACTTTTAACATTTGATTAGCTCATAAGAACAATTCAGTGCTTAGTTTGGCCAACTATAAATTTGATTTGGCATTGAAGATTCATTAACTAGCTTTGATTCTCATTCTTATTTCTTCTTTGGGACATCAAATTCCAAACACTTACAAACATATCTACTGTAAACATACATAGTGATCAAAATCTTCATTCCTTTCAACAGTAAACTGAATTTCATAAACTACTTATAACTATTTCATGTTTTCGAACACAATTGGGCATTACAACAATTGTTATCTCATGTAAATGATACTCTAATCATACGGATCTAACCTATAGGTATCATTCGACATTATCGAATCACAGAAACCTACACATAATGATCAGTTAGCAGAACATACCAACAACATGCTCGAGATTTGCATTATACATAGTACTAGAATCAAAAATTAGGAGAACTAGGGAGATAAACAGTCGACCATTTCATTGGGAACAACCCTTGTTTCGGTTTTCTTGAATTCAAAATGTTTGAAAAACCTCCTAGAGAAAGAAATCCAAGAGAGAAAACCCATACCTTACTGTAGAATTTAATCTATGAAGATCACCCTTTACTTTGCACGAAAATCTTAAAGAATTGCCTTGAAATAGCCTAAGGAGAACCGAGAGCATTTTTTTGTTTTTCTTATGTTTGTTCACTGTTTTTTAGTCGTGTGTTTCCTAACCATGCACTTTGTAGTTGCACTTGGAAAGGTCACTTCTTGTGCCAAGGATCCTCACTATGTCTTTGGGAACTGCTTAGTCTACATGATCATTTTAAATGATCATGTGCTATGGTATCTAGGCTTGACACTTGGATGCCTCGTACCTAATTTGCGCAAGTTAAGAAAACAAAAATTTTAGCTTAGGGTCTTCATTGCAGGTACAATTCCTAAACAATCTTGGATTGGAGCATTTGAACATCAAAGTGTATTTTAAGTTACTTGTTAATACATAGAATTTTGCTAACACCCTTAAGCCAATATTCTCTAACATGCTCAATGTTAATCAATATTGGGCATTGGGATGCCTATGTACCCCAATACATATTCTTAAAACCTAATAGACTCTTCACTTGACAAGTAAATTTTATGGAATGTTACATTATCCCCCCTTAGAAACATTCGTCCCCGAATGACACTACACATCATTTTGAATCAAAGAGGGTATTTTCGAAAAACACATCAACATACTTGAAACTTTACTCTTTGTGAATATCTGATTCACAACTTACTCTAGATGATGCACATCACTCAAAGCTTATTTGAAGCTTTATATCTGAGATTGCGGAACTTCTTTCTCAATCTCATGTTAACTCAATGCACATCATAACTCATGTGACACAAAAATCATGTCAACACTATACAAAGAACAGCAACATGAATGCAAGCATGAACTCATATTAACTCATATAGTGCAAGTATAAAACACACATTTATAGACTTAAAGCACCAATACCGACTAATGCACTAAAATTTAAAATTTCATAAACAAATCAGACTTAGGAAGATTATATCTAACCTCAAAAACTGAACAAGTGAGGGTAACAGGACCTCATGTCGGCCTCGGCCTCCTATGTTGCTCCCTCAACAAGGTAGTTCCTCCATAACACCTTTACGGTGGCAACCTCCTTGTTCCTCAGCTGCTTCACTTGGCGATCTAAAATTTCAACTGGAACCTCTTCATAATAAAGTTTCTCATCAACTCCTAACCCCTCAACAGGCAGGATGGATGATGGATCACCTAGATAGTTTTTAAGCATCGAAACATGAAACAGTGGATGAACAGAAGCCAAGTCATTTGCCAACTTCAGTTCATAGGCAACATTCCCTACTCGCTGTAAGACCTCATAAGGACCTATATACCTCGGACTCAACTTCCCTTTCTTACCAAATCTCATCACCCCTTTCATGGGTGATATCTTAAGGTAGACTTTATCACCTACCTCGAATTCAAGAACCCTCTTCCTGTTATCAGCATAGGATTTTTGAAGACTATAAGCAGTAGCCAATCTATCCCTTATCATTCTCACCTAGCCTCATGTATGATCTCATGGCCAAGGATGGAAGACTCTCCTACCTCAAACCACCCAACTAGGGATCTACATCTCCTGCCATACAATGTTTCAAAAGGGGCTATCCCAATACTTGAATGGTAGCTATTATTATAAGAGAACTCAATCAGTGGCAAGTGATTATCCCAACTCCCCTTGAAGTCAATAACACATGCTCTCACATGTCTTCAAGGGTATGAATGGTACGCTCTACTTGTCCATCTGTCTGAGCATGAAAAGAAGTACTGAGCTTCACTTGTATACCCAAGCTCTTTTGGAAAGATCTCAAAAAATGAGAAGTGAACTAGGCTCCCCTATCCGAAATGATAGATAAAGGGATCCCATGCCACCTCACTATCTTATCAATATACATTTGGCATAATCTTTGTCCTTACAAGTAGAGTTCAAAGGAATGACGTGAGCAGACTTAGTCATCCTGTCAACAATGACCCAAATGGAATCATGCAGTTTCCTGGTCCTGGGCAGACCAACCACAAAGTCCATATTAATAGTCTCCTACTTCCATGTTGGTATCTCAAACGATTGGGTAAGACCTCCAGGCTTAAGGTGTTCGGCCTTAACCTGTTGGCAATTGGGGCACTCCTGTACAAACATAGAAATATCTCGCTTTATACCTTCCCACCAATAGATCTCCTTAAGATCATGATACATCTTGGTGGAACCTGGATGAATGGAATACCTGGAGCCATGAGCCTCTGCAATAATATTAGGTCTCAGATTATCAATATTGGGCACACACAATCTGCCCTGGTATCTAAGCACACCATCCCCCCCTAGGGAGAATGATTCATTCAGCACTGAGTCTTTCAACTCCATGAGTACTAGGTCGAGATGCTGCTTAGCTTTAACATCTACAACAAATGAGGATTCAGAACTGGAATGAACTAAAACACCCCTATTTGGTGTATCTACTTGCCGTTCACCTAACCTAGACAATTGGTGTACCTCTTTAACTAGCTCCTTTTTCTCATCATCAATATGAGACACACTTCCCATGCTCATTCGGCTCAAAGCATCGGCCACTACATTGGCCTTATCTGGGTGATAGTGGACACTCATAGTATAATGTTTGAGCAGCTCTAGCCATCCTCTTTGACGAAGATTCATTTCTCTCTGTGCAAAAACATACTGAAGACTTTTATGGTCAGTAAATACATAAACATGTACACCATATAAGTAACGTCTACAAAGTCTTAACGCAAGTACCACAACAGCTAACTCAAGATCATGGGTAATATGTACCTCATAAGTTGATGGTGGCTATTATGAGTGATGACCTAAAATTGGGTATGAAAAGAGTTGAACATTGAAAAGAAAAGAGAAAGTGAGTGAAAGATGTGAATCAGTGAAATAACCTATGTGAATGAAAAAGAAAAGGAAAGTGAAAGAAAAGAAAGAAAAGTGGTGTAGAGAAAAAAGAAAAGAGTTTGAAAAAGTTGAAAAATAAATAAGATTCATGCCTAAAAAGAAGGCGAGCAAAGAAAAGTAGGGCAGAAAAAAGCAATGAAAAGAGGTAAAAAGATTCTGAGAGATGTCTTGGAGGGAAAAAAGTCACTAAAATAATATACCCAAACGTACCACACTTGACCCCGAGCCTACATTAAAAGCCAAGAAAGTCCTATCGTGATCCTAAAGTCTAGTGTGGTGAATTTAAGCAGTGAAAATAACGGCAAGTCTATGGCGACGAGTACTAGCTATGTATGAACTTATTTCTGAGCGTCATACGCTCAAACTTACTTCTCAAATAAATAGTAAAGCGATCGTGTCAAGTAAATAACACAACTAATGAGGTTGGGATCGTTCCCACGAGGAAAATAGTTTAGACTTAACTTCTATCTATTATTACTATTGTTCAGTCAAATACTTCCTTGGAAAGAAAAAATGATAAAAAGGGGGGTTTTCTATTTCTAAATAAATGAAAATAACTAGCGAAATTAAAGGAGACAACTAATAGCTTCAAATGTTGGAGTTTAACCAATTAATAAAAGTAACTAAGGTTTACGTGTTCCCCATAGGTTCATAACTTGATAATTCTAACTATAACAATTCTTTCCTAGTATCTTGCATGCAAAGTGATAAGTTATGTATTTCTAAATCCTTGGTCTGGCATCTAGAAAATTTCACTCCGCACCTTGGTCTGGCTACGTGTGTTGCTATACTAACCGTTATCTTTACCTCATATTAAGCATCGTATTCGATATTTGACTAAGTTATTACCTCGTACCAATCAATACTAGCCTATTAGATAGTATACACTAAAGCTATGTTGATAATTCTTTTCCTATTATCTACCTCCTTGGTCCGGCAAGTAGCATTAAGGCGAGTTCTAACGTTGGCCATCCGTTAAAAAGACTTCTAAGCGAAAGAATGATCAATACATGCAAGACACTAGTCTAGAATTGTTATTTTAGTTAGGTTTTAACTCATTATTCACCTATGGTTCCCACAACCCTAGTTATGGAGTTTAGTTACCCATAGTCATAATCACAATATTCAAATATGTAATATAAGAATTCATGCACTTACTTCAATGAGAAAGAATAAAATCCAAAAGTTCACTTGATTAATCCGCAAAAGTCACCAATAATCAATTACAAGAGTCTAAAAATATTCAAGAGTCTAACAAAGAGTCTAAAAATAATCAAGAGTCTAACCCCAAAAATGAGTTTTTTCGAACTATTTATAAAAAATAAAAACCTAATTAAATAAGGACTCTATTTACTGGAAATCTGTCAAAACGCGGCTAGGTCGACGGACCTCGCGACAGATCGTCGTGGTCACGATGGGCTGTCATGGAATCCGTCGTCCCATACTTGTGCGATTTCTTCTGCTGCTCTTTCTTCATCACCCTCGACGGCAGGTATGACGGATCGTCACAGGCACAACGGTCCGTCGGGGGTCTCCGTTCCATCATACTTGAACTCTTGAAAATTGGGTACTGGGACTACTTCTCTGATCTTCATGACGAACCAGCAGGATGGACCATCATGGCTACGACGGTCTGTCACGCACTCCGTAACCCCACACTTGGTCAGACTTCCCCATCTTCCTTCCGTAGCTGCACTACAATGCCACCTACGGACCGTCACGGGCACGACGAACCGTCACAAGCTCCGTAGGTGGTACTTTTATGTATTTCTCGCTCAAAAATCTCCGCATTCATCTTTTAGACAGATTTCCTGCAAATAAAGAGAAACTTACATAAAAATTAGTACAAAAAGGCTTTTAGACACACTATGACTCAATACAAAATCTTTGTACAATAGTATCCATGTTTTATCATTCACAATCATTTGGCTATCAATCCCGATCAATCTCATCATATTTATGCATGATATCACTATTAGGCTTGAATTATGTGGAACCAGACCATGACAAAGACTCACCATGCACTAACAACTATCCTCTTCAATTTCTCACCGAGGTGCTAATATTTTCGGTATTGCCTCTAGTGTCCTCACTTCAAAAAAAGATCCTCATTTTCACACAATGATTTCAGTTTGAGTATAAGGATTACTTTTCAACACTCACACTCAGAACAAATTCACACTCATTCATACATATTGCCATAAACCTGCCCTTATTTTCACTGTTTTAAGTTCGCTATACAACTCTTAGGATCACGATAGGAGTTTCTTAGCTCGTAAATAGGCTCAGGGTCAGGTAGGGTATATTTAGGTATACATTAGTGACTTTTTCTCCCCCTTGACATATCAGCTAAACATACCACTTTTTATCATTTTATCTCGCCCAGTTTCTCATATTCTTTCACCTTGCTATTTTCCCTTCTTTCTTCATTTGTGTAAGTGACTCTCTTCTTTTCTTGCTTGTATTTCTTGTTTTTTTTATTATTATTATTTTTTTCTTTTAATTTTCTTTCAACTGTTTCTTGAGTCACTTTACTTTTGTTCTTTCTCTCTCTTTGTTCTTTCAACCCCACTTTCCAGAGCATTCCTCATAATAGCCCCCCTCAACTCATGGCTTTGCCATGAGTCAAAGTACACAATACCCAAAGTTGGGTCAGGGCCATAAAAAGGGTTGTTTACAGCATTAGCCACCCTCAACTTATGCTTTTGGCATAAGCTGAGGTGCACATGTCCAAGGAGGGACCAGGGCCAACACATTATTCTCAAATAAGATCAGTTGGGGTGAAAAAGAAAGGTCTAGTTTAAGCTCAAATCATTTGGATCAAAGAAGGATTAATTTCATTTGGTTTTCTTTTATTTAGGCTAAAAATGGGCTCTATTGAACAAGGGCCTATGATCCTTTCCTAATTGTCTGTTACAACTTACTTTTAGCAGATCTAACCAGGCAAATTCTAGCTCAGTACAAATAGTGGACTATTCAAATCTTCCTCACACTCACTTGACATCTCATTACTCTACCAGATTATCAGACACCTAGTTCGAATTTTAGACTTAGGGTCATGCAGTGGTGTACCTCTATGTCATGCTTAGAGCCACACATTTATCAATTACTATGCCTAGTCATGCATTATTTTCATTTTATCAGGATATCATTCTAGCCATCATCCTTAAGAATTAAACTATGTACACAAGATATAGACATGCCGGTTCAACAGAAAAAATAATCAGTCTCTTGGGGAAAAAGAACACAGGCAAGAAAACCCCAAAAGAGGATAGTGAATTGGGCTACTCAGACTTCACCCTAGCACTCACTTTCCATTTACCCCACCCCAACAAAATGACAATGCAATTGTCCCCAATGCATAAAAAAATTGAAATACAAGAGTGGTAGGTGAAGCAAACCTGGGGCGCAAAGCGCCGACGATCAGCAAGCTGGTGGGTCCGGTTCCCCGGAACCTACTACCTCTGTAATCTGGACACCCTCAGTAGTGTCCTCAACATCAACATCACTATCAGTAGTGCCTCCCGATATCTCCACATTTCTGGAGCTAGACGCCCTAGCAGCTAACTCTACTGCTCTCATCTGATGCGCCTCCTCATCATCAAGCGAGGCTCTCCTCGCAGCCTCCATCTCACGGTGCTCTTCTTACGTGCTTGAGCTTCATCCTGCTCTCGACCCCCACGCATCTTGTCATGCTCTCGAGGGGGAGGTGGTGGAATGTATGAAGTGGCGAATAGGGCTACCATCACTGTGTCTTCAGCAGGCTCTGCATAAGGGGCCTCAGACTCAGGCACCCTAGCCTCTAAGATCATATCGATGTCAACGCGAAGACTGTCGACCGCAGCTTGAAGGGTTGACACATCCATCTGAGGGGCTGGCCGGGCTAGCACCCGCAAATCAAAAGCGTCCAAGCCCTGATGAACCTCAGCGATCTTCCGCTTTGTGTGATGGACCATTCTCCACTCCAAGCGCTCTTATGCCTCAGCAATAGACCTCTGCATCCAAGGCTGGATGTGATGCAGAATTGTAGCCATCTATGCCAATAATTTCTGGATCCTAGCAAGCGGGACCAGAGCGGGGAAAGGGGCTGAGCGAGAGGAGCTCGGGGCAGTGCTACTATCCAAGATAGACTCGACCGGGGTAGTGTCAGTGGAAGCCGCCTGCGTAGCTGTGCGGGCCTGTGCTACCATATCAGCCAGATTGTCACCAAATGGAGGCAACTCTGGATGGGGCCCTCTGCGTGGAGCCAACTCATTGGCCTCATCCCTGATGAGGCCGATATCAACAGTGCCCAGCGGGGTCTTGAGCTGATCAACGTGCCATATAGGCACACTTGCGGACCTGCATTGAGGAAATATCATGCACGGAAAAGAGTAAGTAGTTGTGACCTTAAAAGCCCTCTCGTGCATGACCGCCTGTAGAAGCCAAGCAAAATCAACCTCAAACCCGGCTATCATCGCCGCCATCAATACTGCACGATCCCATGTGACTATATTATCAGCGGCTACGGGGGAAAGGTAGTGGCAGACAATCAACCACAAAAACTTCGCCGTGAAGGTAAGGTTAGCCTTCTTGATGGCTCCTTTCGGCTCTGTCACCAAGTCAGCACCCTCTCCATCAACGGACAAGTGCAGGGCCATCCACCTCTTGGTGGTCTCTCTCAGCGATGGCTCACGCAGGAATTGTCCATCTTTGACAATTTGCCACCGGTAGTCAAAATCGGTGGTGAGAGGGGTCCGGTTGGCATTAAAATTCTCGCCGTATAGATACCAGCGGATGGCAGGCAGGGACATATCAACCTGAATGCCACGTACTCGGACATGCTCCAGTGGAGCCTGTTTGGCGGGGGCAGCCTGCCTATCAATCTGTGATCTGAGAGTAGCCACGTAAGAGGCGTAGAACTCTCTGACCAACTCTTCATTATAACGTCCCAATGAACGCGCTGTCCACTCCAGTCGATGTCTGGTGAAGAGATTGTGGATCTCTAGCATAGTCGGGAGACTTCCCGTAAGGACCCGCCACTCCAATGTAAGTGTCCGTGTCATGACTCCTTTGTCATTCAGGAAATTTGCATCGGAATAAACTTGATACTGCCCGTCGATACACCATCGGTTGGGCTGGTCGGTAACCGGGGTGAGAGCACGAGTTTGTGAACCGGGTGTGGATTTGGAACTATCAGCCTCATCAGACGAGGCAGACTGTGCAGCAATGGCGGGTCCAGGGACCTCAGCAGATCCGGAGGCTTCCTCCGACCATGAAACTCCTAAGGAGCCAGACACTCCTTTTTCATTACTAGCTGACCCAGTAGGTGTGCCGGTCAGTGTGCACTCCTCATCAGACTGGGAGGCAGTGACTACGCCGGACGCCACCTTTTTGGGTGTGGCTCTGGCAGCACGTGCAGCTCGGGATGGGGTGGAATTGCCTAGGGGCACGTACTCGGGGTCACGCTCATCATCTGAGCCAATGACAAGGCAGGCAGACGGCGCGACAGACTTCGACCGCCCGCGTGCGTAGACTTGATCTTGTTTTGGTGCCATAATAGATAGTACTTGTAAAGAATCAATATTAGTACTAGAAGGAGAAAACAAGACAGGCAAAACCACACAAAATAAATAAAATAGTTAAGACGTAATGACATTTCTATAGTAATATTGAAACACGACAAACCAGGTGACGGCTCGTCGTGAGTACGACGGACCGTCATGGGGTCCGTCATGTCTTACTTAAACTATGTTAATGTGGAGAAACCTGAAGGAAAGTCTCTGACAAGTATGACGGTATATGCAGGACGGACCGTCACAGGTATCACGGTCCGTCGTAGGTGTCCGTCAGAGGACACTTGAAAAAAATATGGAGACCCTTAGGAGAGGGGCTCTGACCGTCATAACGGTTATGCAGGACGGACCGTCGAAGGTATGACGGTCCGTCGTAGTTGTCCGTAAGAGGACATTTGGAAAAGGTATGGAGACCCTTAGGAGAGGGGCTCTGACCGTCATAACGGTTATGCAGGACGGACCGTCGAAGGTATGACGGTCCGTCGTAGTTGTCCGTAAGAGGACATTTGGAAAAGGTATGGAGACCCTTAGGAGAGGGGCTCTGACCGTCATAACGGTTATGCAGGACGGACCGTCGAAGGTATGACGGTCCGTCGTAGTTGTCCGTAAGAGGACATTTGGAAAAGGTATGGAGACCCTTAGGAGAGGGGCTCTGACCGTCATAACGGTTATGCAGGACGGACCGTCGAAGGTATGACGGTCCGTCGTAGTTGTCCGTAAGAGGACATTTGGAAAAGGTATGGAGACCCTTAGGAGAGGGGCTCTGACCGTCATAACGGTTATGCAGGACGGACCGTCGAAGGTATGACGGTCCGTCGTAGTTGTCCGTAAGAGGACATTTGGAAAAGGTATGGAGACCCTTAGGAGAGGGGCTCTGACCGTCATAACGGTTATGCAGGACGGACCGTCGAAGGTATGACGGTCCGTCGTAGTTGTCCGTAAGAGGACATTTGGAAAAGGTATGGAGACCCTTAGGAGAGGGGCTCTGACCGTCATAACGGTTATGCAGGACGGACCGTCGAAGGTATGACGGTCCGTCGTAGTTGTCCGTAAGAGGACATTTGGAAAAGGTATGGAGACCCTTAGGAGAGGGGCTCTGACCGTCATAACGGTTATGCAGGACGGACCGTCGAAGGTATGACGGTCCGTCGTAGTTGTCCGTAAGAGGACATTTGGAAAAGGTATGGAGACCCTTAGGAGAGGGGCTCTGACCGTCATAACGGTTATGCAGGACGGACCGTCGAAGGTATGACGGTCCGTCGTAGTTGTCCGTAAGAGGACATTTGGAAAAGGTATGGAGACCCTTAGGAGAGGGGCTCTGACCGTCATAACGGTTATGCAGGACGGACCGTCGAAGGTATGACGGTCCGTCGTAGTTGTCCGTAAGAGGACATTTGGAAAAGGTATGGAGACCCTTAGGAGAGGGGCTCTGACCGTCATAACGGTTATGCAGGACGGACCGTCGAAGGTATGACGGTCCGTCGTAGTTGTCCGTAAGAGGACATTTGGAAAAGGTATGGAGACCCTTAGGAGAGGGGCTCTGACCGTCATAACGGTTATGCAGGACGGACCGTCGAAGGTATGACGGTCCGTCGTAGTTGTCCGTAAGAGGACATTTGGAAAAGGTATGGAGACCCTTAGGAGAGGGGCTCTGACCGTCATAACGGTTATGCAGGACGGACCGTCGAAGGTATGACGGTCCGTCGTAGTTGTCCGTAAGAGGACATTTGGAAAAGGTATGGAGACCCTTAGGAGAGGGGCTCTGACCGTCATAACGGTTATGCAGGACGGACCGTCGAAGGTATGACGGTCCGTCGTAGTTGTCCGTAAGAGGACATTTGGAAAAGGTATGGAGACCCTTAGGAGAGGGGCTCTGACCGTCATAACGGTTATGCAGGACGGACCGTCGAAGGTATGACGGTCCGTCGTAGTTGTCCGTAAGAGGACATTTGGAAAAGGTATGGAGACCCTTAGGAGAGGGGCTCTGACCGTCATAACGGTTATGCAGGACGGACCGTCGAAGGTATGACGGTCCGTCGTAGTTGTCCGTAAGAGGACATTTGGAAAAGGTATGGAGACCCTTAGGAGAGGGGCTCTGACCGTCATAACGGTTATGCAGGACGGACCGTCACAGGTATCACGGTCCGTCGTAGGTGTCCGTCAGAGGACACTTGAAAAAAATATGGAGACCCTTAGGAGAGGGGCTCTGACCGTCATAATGGTTATGCAGGACAGACCACCGAGGGTATGACGGTCCGTCGTAGTTGTCCATAAGAGGACATTTGGAAAAGGTATGGAGACCCTTAGGAGAGGGGTCTCTGACCGTCATAACGGTTATGCAGGACGGACCGTCGAAGGTATGACGGTCCGTCGTAGATGTCCATTGGAGGACACTTAGAAAAGGTGAGAGACCCTTAGGAATAGGGTCCCTGACAACCAGAACAGGTTGTGCAGGACGGATCGTCGTGGGAACGACGGTCCGTTGCATGTGTCTGTTTGAGGACACTTAGAAAAAGTGAGATACCCTTAGGAATAGGATCTCTTACAACCAGAACGGTTGTGCAGAACGGACCGTCATGGGAACGACGGTCCGTTACACGTTTCTGTTGGAGGACACTTAGAGGGAATTGGACACTGTTATGTTAGGGATGTTGGGACGGACCCAATGACGGTCCGTCATCGGGGTCTTGTTTTGTCATTCAGTACAGAATTGGGGATGCCGCATTCATCCCCTATGACCCAAATGGAATTGTTAGTGTTTTAACCTAGATTTGTCTAACCAAAATACCTAATAAACTAGCAATGCGAAAGCACCTATTTCTAGAGTTTTAACACGGCAATTTTGAGGATTCTCAACCTAGGTAAGACAGAATTTGTATTAAAGAAGGAACCCATCAATAAGAACTAGGATAGTACTAATTGATAAACAAAAATGCAAAGTAAATGGGTAGAAATCAGAGACACATACCTGAGAATATGAGAAAAACAAGTGAGGAAGGTACTTGGTGATCAAGTAGAGACTCACAACGGCAGACTCTGACTAGTAGATAGTGAATTTTAGGAATTGGGGAATTTGGGGAAAATGATCAGTTGTAAGAGAGGGGGGTTATGATCTTTGGAAGTTGAAAAGGGAGGGAAATGGGAGGAAGAGGGAAGGAGTGGGGTGAAATGAAGGGGGTTGGGTTTTTAAATGTTAAGAATTTTTAGAAACCCCCAGCCGGGTCAGGTAGGGTACGCTTCATTAATGACGCGATGAGTCACCGACGACGGTCCGTCGCTGTTGTGAAGGTCAACAATGAACCATCTAAACATATACTTAAGGAAGAATGCTTCAATAGGTAGTCACTAAGAATTTCAACTCACACCATAACATTATACTACCATCATGCATACTCATAAAACAACTTATAATCCAAAAATGACGATAAATTTAACTATAATAACTTTTTTGATAAGCTTTAAAAATATTATAACTTAAATCATCGCATAACATGACATCTCACCTAAATCACATATATAGCCATAAATGGAATCACATGATCAAGGCATACCAAAATTCACCTTCATACATACTCATGAAACCATAAAACCAAGATAAGCATCAAAACCCACCTTTTTCTCCCTCACGCATAGATATACCATCTCATCCAAGCAATCACATCCAAAATATGACCGAATAACAAAACATTAGAGAGAGTTCTTACAGAGTTAAGTTCTATGGCACGACATGAGAATAATAAAGAAGGTAAATCTATTGTTTGATATCCTTTCACTCATAGATGTATCGTGACTCACCACCGATGATTGAAACTCTACTAGACGTGGCAATATGTGATTTTGGACCCTAAACCACTTTTATAAACCTCATGCTCTAATAACACATTTTTCACGATCGGGGAGCACCCCTTAGAAGTAACATGAAATACTTGACCTCCTTGAGGTCTTATACAAGCTCATAGTTATCATTCATCGCACTTTCACTTGTAAATTAAGCGGAAAATTTAAAACTTTCATAGCACATCATAAGCTAGAACATCACTTCCATTATATAGAATATCATAATACATAGTTTAAGACTCCAATCTCTTTTTTCCATCCTAGAC
Source organism: Solanum pennellii (assembly GCF_001406875.1). Taxonomy (NCBI): domain Eukaryota; kingdom Viridiplantae; phylum Streptophyta; class Magnoliopsida; order Solanales; family Solanaceae; genus Solanum; species Solanum pennellii. The sequence continues at coordinate 40,422,452 of NC_028640.1, forward strand.
TAAGCATTATTAGAGAATAATAGGGACACGACTCTTCCAAAATAAATCATAAGTACATTATTACTAAACACTACAATAAGATAAAACTTCGGAAATCCTTGGATATAAGGATTCCTTTCCTTGAGCTTGGGAATCACATATAAAGCCCTCCCCTTAGAGACCTCCTTTAAGAATCCATAACCTACACTTAGTGTAAAATGGTAAAGAAGAATGGATTTAGTACAAGAATGTACTAACTATGGCAACCATGCAAAAACATGCATTTAAAAGGGACATTTTCCTCCGAAACCATGCATTATGTGAAAGCCTCATAAAACTTTGATACAATAGCATTATACAATTCACATACTTCATATAGGCTTATTCAATGGTCATACATCATATAAAATCGCACATTGAATTTTTTACACATTTAGGGTCACTTTACAGTAAGCTCCTTTTTCCTTATAGTGAACTTTTGTTATTTTACAGTGAACCCTTTTTTTTCTTAATTCCTTAACTTCTTAACTTCCCAAGTAACCCACTAATGATACTTGGTGCAGTGCATCACCTTAAGGCCACAAGGTACTCATAGATTAACCTTACTAATCCAATACATATAATCGTAGCAGTGTAATAAATCACAAGACACATTTAAGTCAAGGCTTACAATATCCTTACACTGAACCATAACCTACTTGCACATATGCTGACTTAGCTTCGCATAGAACATTATAAGAACTTACTCACGATCCGAATCTAAGTATACTAGTGCAATGTGCATGTGAAGACCCATAACCGCACACATACTTATTAAACCTATCATGAGACCACAAGCCTTAACAATTCACTTCATACATCAACAAGGCTAAATAGAAAACTTCATTCATGCCAAGCAATACCTTTATCATATATTCAATAAGACGTATAGAGTGCATATAAGAATAAGACCACTTCATATAGACTCATACCATGCATTTCATCACAAAAAGTAGACAATCCTACAATGTCTTGATTAAAGACATATACATATACATATACATATACATGAGAAGACCTTACTAGAACTCCCTTCAAGTCTTACTTGTGCAATGCATTGGTGAAGTCCTATACCCCCCACCTACACTAAGCAACTTCCCTTAGGTTATCCTAGTTAGGGTCTAGTTCTGTACTTCCATTGTCCATTTTACTTTAGGAAAACTATAACCTTAACCGACACTAAGACTATGGGTGCTACATTGAATTGGGTGTTGTATAGCCTTACACAAAGGATAGGTTCTCTACTTAGCCAAAGTAGAACATTAACATATGCTAGCACACTAGGTGATATCACTTGCGAGATCCTATAGGGCAAGCATAGTTTATGGAACTTGGAGTTATATGTGGAAACCCTCTTTAAGCCAAATGAGGCATTTTAGTTATCTACTTATGGAAACCCTCTTTATAACTATTCAGGCATTGCATTTATCCACCTCGTGAGGACTATGGTGAACAAGCATTCCCACATTGGGAAGGGGCACCCCTCATGTATGTTCACTCGGTTCTAAGCTAAGTTCCAATTATTGAAAAGCCTTTAATAACATTACATTATAAAATTAGGATTAGGAGAATTAAACCATCACATGCTTAGATTATAGGTCAAATATTTGAGTTTATAAACCTAAATCATGTGAGAAGCTCTTTCAAATGGACGTAGCATATTCAAGCTCCACCTAGTTTAGGGTAAACTTGGGAACACCTTTCAAGACCCCTCTATTGACTAGATCATCATACATGTGTGTGTATGTGTATATATGTGACACACACTTTAATACAACACATTAAGACCACATATGTTCATACATTAATGTAATCATGCATTCACATTCATGTACCTAGAAAACCAGACCTAGGAACTAACCTATCAAGGCATACATGTGCAATGCAGACAAGGTCTAATACCCTTGACCATACTAATACTCCTATCAAGTTATCCTAGTTAATGGTTACATAATAATACTTCATGAACATATAAATTACATAAATAGTGGTAGACACAAATGCATATAAGAATACCCTTTCATTAGACACCATTAACCTATACAACTTGTAAGCATGCAGGAAGTGTGAGTGAGTGTATATTGGTCAACATGATCACCTAATGGCTAATAACAACACATTAAGGCAGCCACCCTCGTAGTACCACAATGCACAAAAAAGAATAAACCACACATCACATAATAGCATAGGAGACAATATAACGAAATCATGCATAAGCCTCTACAAGATCATGCTACTAACAAGTACACTACATCACCAATTCAGTAGAAAGTATAGAGACATGGATCACTCACCAATTTCCCTTGCCTTGATCATCTATCATAAATGATTTACAATATACATGTAGGGCAGTAACTATAGAGATAACAATTTAGACTAAATCATACTTCATCTACCCTAAAATTGAGATCACATCATGTACATTACATTATCAATTTATAGGCTAGAAGAACCTAGATCACAACAAATGCAATCATTCTAGCATCAAGTTCACAAGATACCACATTATAGGCTAATTTTATTCAAACCTCAAACCTTGATTCACATCAATCATTCATCAACAATTAACCATCAATACACATGCTAGGCAGTAGATATAAGAATTTTAATAGAATTGATCACAATTCAATTTGCATAATATCATGATCACAAAGCCCATACATAGGATAAATCGAGATTGAGAGTGCTCATGGGTTCAACATGGAATTGGATTGAAAATAACATTCAAATCAGTAGCTAATTATCTATTATTTAACATTATGATTTTGAATTAAATTTAAGAAAGAACCCATGACTATGTTGAAAAGAAGAAGTTTGATCATGAATTCTCTTTGAAAACATTGAAAGGGATTCTCTAGATGGAAGATTATAATCACCATACCTCAATATATCAGAGAACTAAAAAATCTACATGAAGAATCCAAGCTCAAAACTGTTCTTGAGCTTCATCTCCACTGGGGTTTCTAGAGAGGTTTAACATGAAGAATCAATTGTGAATGGGTATTTCATGTAATAAACCAGCTTAATATACCCAAGCATAAATGAATTAACCGCCTAGGTTCAGTTTGGGATGTGCGGTGAATTTTCCATTCACCCCATAAATGAAATAGCGTGCATTGCAGTTGACACAGCCTGCATCAACGACCACCAAATGACGCCCCTTAGGGCCATCGACGGGCCATTGGTGTCCGCTGTCGTTTGGGAATGAGGAGGTAATTATGATGAGCCTTCTCCAGTATAATTACTAATCGATGTCTCACCATCATCGGGAAAAAGGTTAACCTACTGACTGTCGATTGAGGGTCATAGGTAGACACTGCAGGGGCAGTGTCTCGGCAGACTTTGGGTCCTCCTTCAGGGACTTTTGTGGGTCCCTTGGGCAGTCGTACCCATACTTTTCAAACATAAATATAATCCTTTAAATTTTAAAGACCCTCCGCATAAGTTTCAACAAAAACAAACACGTAAAACATGTCGTGATTGACCAAGACACACATTCACGTCTTCAAGGGCTAACTTTTGAACGTTTTGTACGTTCTTGGATGTTAGACTCCAAATGACATCAAATCAATTATACATGCTTTAAAACTTTTAGTTTACATATTAAAAAGTTTTTAGTCACATGTGAGGATCTAGAAACCTTTACTCATTTTGGGGGTCTCACATAGACTCGTTGATTTTTTTCTAATGAGATGTGGTATTTTCAAGACAATTCGTTCTCTTCCTTTTATAACTTTTTAGGATCTTGTAAGTCATCTTTTTAGAATCCTCCATGGATTGCATCGAAACCCAATTTCTTTTATTCTTTAATACAATGACTTTTTCATTTTAAGTTTTTTGTTTTTCGTTGCTTTCCTCTTTTTTAATATGGAGGGTTTCAATTTTTCCGCATCATCGTGTGTTAAGGAAGATTTCTTGTAGTTATTGACTTCTCCTTCTTCTTTTCACAGTACCCCCAACATAGGATTTTTGATTAAGTTGGCTATTCACTTTAAACCAAAAATCAAGAGTATTATAGTCGGCGGATCACTTAAGGTTTAGGGTTCATCAAATTTCTTCCAAACAACAGTAAGGATCAAAGGGTGTTCAAAAGTGTTTCACTCTCACGGGTTGGACATAAAAGAGGTATACATCAAAGTTGGCTCACACTCTTTAGAATTACCTAATATTATGTCAAGAGGATACATTTCCAAATCAATCAGTCTAACCAGGGAAATTAAAGGTTTATTATGCAAGGTTCACAATAAGCTCATCACACAAGGCATTGACACTTAAAGAAAAAAAGACTACACAATTTTGCTAGTGTGCATTGGCCATTACAACAGAATAAATTCAATAAATGGCTAATCAAAATGAAATGCAAAGATTTCACATGTTGCCCATGCAATTTCATTTGTCCTCTTTGTATCCGTACATTCATGTTCGTTTGATTAAGAGCACTATTAACATCATTGTTATTGATTGAAACAAAGGTTAAATTTGTACAACAACAACCTATTTCAAAACAATAGGTGGTGAAATTTTTTGAAAATGAAATTGTTTCGGAAGGTCAAAATTATTTTGCAACTAAACCAAAAGTCATTAGCTCAAACAATCGCAGAAGCCGTTTAAAAAAAAATTAAAACGGATGACTGAAATATATTTTACCAAAACAAAAATATTAAGAATGAACAAACAATCGAAAACAAGGTGGGCCTCATCCCACAACACAAAATTTATTATTCCTCAAATATATATGATAATAATCCAAAGTTCAAATTAAAGAAAGACAGAGTTAAGCCCTTGTAAGGTACTAGATACTAATCCTTGTAAGGTAGCTGCTTCAAGTTAAGTCCTTCAACAAATGCAGCCTTAAGCATATAGAATGGTGGGAACATTGGGTGCAATGCCTAGTGATTAATTAAGGTTTGTACAACTTTTCTTAGCAATCAATTGCGCCTATCTTCAATCCATGTTCTTGAATGTTTCATCAGCTATCTTTTTGTATGTTGGCCTGCTGCTTTGTTATCATTTGGTGACAACTTTTACTTCTGAGTCGTATATTACATCATCGAACAAATTTGTACTTCGTCGAGTTTTATAAAACTTCTCAATAAGTCCTTATGTTAAAATTAGAGGATTTATTGAGGCCACTGATCTAGTGGGCGATTTGACGAAGTATTCCTGGCCACGCAAAGTTTTAAAGACTCTAGCTTTTAAAGATACCTTGAGTGAAACAACGGTAGAGAACTGATCCTCGGCGTGTTCGATGACTTGCCAATTGGGTTTGCTTCTTGCTACTCTTCACTCTGTTAGAACTTACCACATTTCAATCTACAAGACTAACATACCATTATTTATTGTTATGAAATTTAAAAGATAACAAAAGGGTTTTGGGTTGCCTCTAAAATATTGCATGAGTTAACGTTGCGTCATAACGCAAGTCAACACGTATTCTTCATCCTCAAAGTCACCGATGGTGTAATTAGGTGATTCTTTTGTTAATTTGGGGTATTGTCCTGTCATAAAGTGGCCTATCTAAGCATCTTTGAGATGAATCTTCATTGAGTTTGCGGTGATTGTTTCATTAAGCATATCAATGTTATCTTTCATGTCATTAAATTTATTATGTTGTTCTTTGACTTTTTGTTGAATGATTTAAAAGCGATCATCGCTTTGCACACCCTCCTGCCTCTTTCCTTTGTTGCACTCTTGAAGCAAAAAGTTCTTTTTACTCTCCCTGTCTTGTTGTTCTAATCCCTTTACCTGCTTGGATAGAACATCCATTTGAGCCATTAAATTATCCCATTCATATTTCTTTTGGGCCATTTAGTTTGTTTCAACCATATTTTCATGTAGTGTTGCGACGACTTTGTAGCGTTGGTTTAGTATTCCACCATCAAAAAGGTGAACAACTATTCTTCTATTTTTTGGTTTGAGGCCCTGATAGAATAAATCCAATAGTCTCTTGTCAGGCATTCCATAAGACAGCCACATTTCCGGAATTGTCTCCTCATTTTCATGTTTGAACGTCCGTTGACTATCCCTGAGGTTTAACAACTAAAATTAGTAGTCTTAAAACTAAAAATAATATAAATTATAAAAGAAGTATGTTTTCACATGACACCACTCCCCGGCAGCGGTGCCATTTTTATGTTCTTGTGATATCATGATCAACAACACTAGCCTACGGAGCGACTATCTACGAATAAAAGCAAGTATAATAACCAAACTAAGGTTTAGAATCATGTCCCAAAGGAGCAGTAGTGAATATAGAAGCTCAACTAGAATTTTCGTTCTAGTTAGTAATAGTATAAAAAATTATCGAATCAAATTTAGTTTGTAACACCGAAGTGAGAAATATCAATAGGGTTTGTCACGAGTAGTAAAAACAACAAAAAAAATAACAAAAGGGAATCACGTTTGGGGAGATGTTGTTGGGGTGCAACTGCAATACATGTTGAAGTAAACTATTGGGTACATCCTTTTGATTGGAAATTTGTAAAATAATGATGACTAGGCTAAGATTTAGGTGAAAGTAAATTACCTCTCAAGCAACTTAGCCCATATCAAATAGGTTCTTCTCGAACACCCACTCTTCTTATCAAGACCAGCCTACGCCATATCCACACCCGCATATTCAATGATGAGGACTAGGATAAGGGACTAAGGTACACCCTCTCGGCCTGAACCTCATGTTTCCCCACTCATTAGGACATCAGTCTAGCGGTCTTCGTTTCGCGATCTCTCTCTCAAGAAAGACAAAAACACATGGGTGGTTTTGCATCTGCAACTATAAACCCATTAACTTAAATCACAACCTCTAGAAGAAATCACCATTTAAATGCATCTAACCTATCAGCAAGCAAGACCCAACAATAATATCAACACACATTTTCTAAATTACACCCCACGAATAAGGGTTATAAGACATACATAAAGCAATAATTAAATACACCTAAAATGCTAAAGAAATAAAATGGATATAAGAAATTACACCTTCACATGAGCAAAGGAAGAAGAATGGGGAAGACGCACATCCTATTTGAGGAACAAGAACTCCTTTCTTCAAGTCTCCCACAAAACCTTCTCCAAATTTGATAGAAAACTATTAATCATAACAACTAAGTTTCAAAATTACACAATTATATCTCTATTTTCTCCTCTCCTTCAAAAATAAAAAAGATTTCTGCTTTTATAGATTTCAGAATTTCTCTTGACGAATAATTAATTCTACGAGGTTAGTCGCGCACACTGAGTGATTCGGTGATTCACTCTTCTTCTAGATCATCGTGTTTTTTGACTTGCCTTTAGCCTCTACGCATTCTAGATTATATGAAAGAATAATTCTACATCGAGGAACTACTCGGTGAAGAGTTGACTAGTTATTTTGATCACATTATTGATCCACTTCCTTCGGGGCTTTGCTTGCTGGAACAAAGGGCGATCTGCATCCTTTTGGCTAATTGCCAAGCATACTCGATGATGCTCAGGTGTTCCTATTTAGCTTATTTCATCCTTTTTGTTACTATTTTGCTACTAGGTGTTCATGCACTAAAAATTAAGAGTTTTCATCAGATATTGAGATAGAGTGAGAATTTGAGGAAACTTTTTCCATTAAATAATGCCTAAAATGAGTTCAATAAGAGGACCCATTAAAGTAAGAGGGGTTTTAAGTGTATAAATGCTTCGACAAGCTAGTTGGCGAAGTGCTTAATCCAGTAAGGCTATTCGTTAAATTTGATGTACAAAAGGTATAAGGGTGCAGAGGATTGGTGATGAAAAAATCTGTCAACGAGTCACCGGGTGCATTCTCCGAATTAAGTTATCGTCCAAAGTCACATATCATTCGATACATAAACTATTTAGTTAAAGGAGAAGTAGGGAGGTTAAGTGAACCGCCAAACCAGCCAGACTTTCAAATTTAATCTCGTAACCCCTGATAATGTAACATAAACTTACACAATTAAATTTCAATGAAGACCCATAGAAGTTTCTCATCCCCAGCTTGCAACAATTCAATTAAAAGCACAATCGACTGAGAGTCACCTCAAATTGGGCAAAAAATACAAAATCATAATCAATAATATATGAAATCCCAGTAACTCAGATAGCGAACAAAGATATTACTAACCTATGGTGCCGAATTAGATTCTAATGATGTGGTAGGAAGCAATGCAATCGAAATTAAAGCACAATTCGGCACTTAAATTACTTTAAAATACAAAAATATAACTATTAGCGTGCTTGTGTGAGTTTGTGAAAATAGACAAAGTGAAAGAAAGTAAATAAAATATAACTTTTAAACTGTCGCTAGTGACTATCCAACTTCGTCTTATTAGGTGATGTTAGTCAATATTGCCAATCACTCGGGGAAGAGCTGAATATCTAATTACCTAGCAAAACATAACAGGATTTTCATTTCATGTAGGCATCACATCGGCGGACTTTGTTGAGATTGCCATTTGGGTTGGCAATGCACCGACGAAATTCTTACTCCGCCGAGTTTTACAGACTCCGCATTTGAGGTGTATTAATTAAAATGGAGGGAATGATCGGGTATGCTGAACTTGTCGGCGATCTACCAAAAGGACTTGTTACTCGTCTTTGTATTTCTTTTTTACAAATTCCCTCACTCAGTCTGTACAAACAACACACTATTATTTTACATATAAAAAAATAATCTATAGGTTTTTGTTTTGCCTTTCAAACAACACCTTACTTAACATCATGGCATGACACATCTTGTTGTGGTAGGCTTCATTTTTGTGGTTTTCTGCACCACCACTATGTGACTCTCTGCTTTTTTGCGAATTCAACTGTAGTAACTCTTGACCCATGACATTCTCAACCACTTGGACAACTCTGTAATTAGACTAAATCATTCGTTTCATCCCTTTGATGTCTCCTTTTAATTCTTCTCATGATCTATCCTGTTCAGTCACCTTTGAGAGAATGGTTGAAAGTATTCCATCAATGCATCTCACCTAATGATTACTAAGAAATTTTAGATTATGAGAGGGTGTATACTTATCCTTCATCTTGTGTTAGGCTTCAACCTACATCATCCTTTTTTTCCAACCCATCCATCTGAGTCATCAACGTGGCTAGAATGAAGTCTTTTTCTACCTCTAGGTTCATTTTAGAAATATCTTCAAGAAGTTTAAGTCCTGCTGAGTATGGATCCTTTAGAAGACTCCACGAAACAAGATTATAAACCAGTCTCTTGATTGCATGGTTGAAACCTCGGTAGAAATAGTCAATTCGTATTATGCTGGGAACCTCATGACTCGGGCATTGAGTTCTCAGTCATTTAAATGTAGCCCAAGACTATTCAATAATTTCACCTTCCAATTGTTTGAAGGTTAGGATTTTATCCCAAATTATCATTACCTCTTGTGTAGGCCATTTTTTTATCTCCAATATAGCACGTGATGTATTTAACATAAGCACTAACAGTCAAAAGAGAAACCAAGTTGAAAATAAGGTTAGTAGAAACTATAACTGAAAAGAACCGATACTCTAGAAACTACATTTTCATGTGACACCACTAACCGAAAGCAGAACCATTTAATGTTTATCATGAAAAATGACACTAACCTGCAGTATGAGTGTCTATAATCATCCATAGTTTAGTAGCCAACCAAGGGTTGGGGTTGTATCCAAGGGAGAAGTTTTGAGAGTTTGTAGTTAATTAGAGTTTCATTCTACGAATACGAACATTGTAAATTTGAGCGGTGACACAAAAGTTGGGGATATTTCACTAGTAAAGTAAAAGTAGTAGAAATTAGGTAAAAATCATCTATTGAGAGAAAGTTCATGGGGTGTGATCGGAATAAGTTGAGATAAATTGTAGAGTACATGCTTTCTATAGGAAATTTGCAAGATAATAGTGACTATGCTAAGTTTTAGATGGAAATTTGTACCCTCTCGAGCAACACACCCCGTTTCAAATGTCTTCCTCTCGAACACTCATTTTCTACAGAAGTCCAACATATGCCTTACCTTACTCTGTTGAGCTGGTTTTTCGGATATGGGTCTAGGGCTGACCCTCTCGGGCTAAACCTCATGTCTGACCACCCCTTACGCCATCATTCTATCTATCATGGTTTCACGACTCCCTCTCGGGCAAGACAAAAACACATGTGTGAGTTTGTGTTTTCAAGTATAAACCCATTAAGTTACACCAAAACCACTATGTGAAATAAAAATTTAATACATCTAACATATCAGCAAGAAAGACCCAATCAGAATATCAACTCATATTTACTAAATCACATCCCAAGAATGGGAGTTTTTTTAGCTAAACATCAAGAAATAAAAAAATACACCTCAAATGATAATGAAATAAAATGTGTATAAGAAATTAAATAATTATTTAAGCAAAGGAAGAAAAATAGAGATTACCCACTTCCTACATCGGTGAGATGAAAACCTCCTTTCTTCAAGTCTCCCAAAACCCTCTCCAAACATGAAAGAAAACAAAAGAAAATAATATTCTAAGGTAAGAATTAACGAAAAGTTGGATCTACAAAAAGAATAACTAAGACATGCATTTATAGCTTTTAGATTAAATTTTCCGGTGGATCATTCAGCGATATTTGTGATCTCTTGTCTCATAATCATTTCGTTCTTGCCCTTAGCATATTCATGTTTTGGACTATTGGGCGGTATAACACTTCTTTATGAAAATGTTCGGTGAAGCACCGACTACTCCTTTCATCTCCATTTTGATCCGTTACCTTCAAGGTTTCGCGTGTTGGAACAAAGGGCGGAGTAATTCCTTTTGAAGACTCGCCAAATGCATTTGGTGAAGCTCATGCTTTAACTTTTGCGTTCTTTTCAACTGTTTTGTTCCCTTTTACATGTAAGTGGCCATGCTTGCACTAAAACATTAAATACTTGAATCAAAAGAGCTTTTATCAAATATTGAGACTAAATAAGCATTTAAGGACATTATTCCTATCGAAATAAAGCCCTAAATGAATACAAGTTGTGGTTTCATCATCTCCTCTTGAGCATCAAGTTGATCCTTATCTTTCTCCGCCTCTAACATATTAAGAGCCTAATACTCCATCAATTATCTCTATTGATAGCCACATGCATATCTAAACATGGCGGGACATCTTCACCTAGAATCTCAGCATACTCAAATAGTGAAGTGATGTTTGTGAATTTTAGATGATCTACATTCTTCCTAAATTCAAAAACCTCGGCTTTCCAAGTCGTATCCTCACTATTAACCCCCTTTCCTCTCTTATAAGTCTCTATTATCACCGTGAGAGAATCTATCAATGTCTATAGGGGTGTCATAGCAGCTCAAATAACTCACTAAATCATCCCAGGCACCTCGCCCTCTTGCCGGGAAGCTCAATAGGAACTCCGACCTCAATCCACCTCATGGTGGTATCACAAAATAAAGGAAATTATCCAACCCTTTAGTCCATCTAGCATTTGTGTTGTAGTAAATCTAAATTAATCATGATCAAACCTTGCAGATATATCAAGTACATCATTAATATGATCACTTCTACATCTCAGAGTCCTCGCTTGTACCATCATAAATGCCACCGGTTTGAAGGCACTAGACTTCTTATTCCGCTAGGGTACTTGATCACCATATAATGTATAGAACTATCTAGCCAGGTTGGAGTATATGATCAACGAGGATTAGTGAATACTTTAAACACGTGGAACTGAATGGTGTCCATACGGAAAAGTACATGTCCACCACACTATCTATGATCAATCTCTTCTCCCCATAAATGGTCGTCAATCCCTTAGTCTTTAGTAGATTTAGTTACCTGGGAGGATGACCTTGAAGTCATGGTGCTAGAACCACTATTTTTGCCGGAGTTGGAACTATATAAGAAACAAGAGGGGAATACTTGGGGATCCTAAATGAACTTGACGATCCCTTCCACAAATTTGAGCTCGTCTGCTCTATAGTATTGGGCATCCTGATTCTCAGAGAATACAACCGGAGAATAAAAATATTCCACATAACTATTGGAGTTGTACTCCGTTCTCTCAACTACGGGTGTTTTTCTCGACCCTTGACTCCCTTCAAAGGTGCTTTCTTTCCCTTTTAGTTGGAAGAAACACCTCCATCATTTATTAATATGCCACGTGGTTGTTTGCGAGGCGGCATGACACTTTCATCCCAATTAGTCCTAGACAAATATTAAAAATACATCAAAAAGAGAAAGAATGTACAGATTCTAGGTTGTAGAAAGACCCGTCGAACAAGTCGTTGACTCACTTTGGCGAGCCAGATAGGGTTCGCCAAAAGGACCAACATAAAAAGTTTTAGAAATCATACTAGTCGGCGATATTCAGTGATTTTTGGGGAACTTTCCATGCTACTCGCCGAGCTTAGACTAACCCATAAAAATTTATAATATGTTTTATGTGTTAGGCGCGCAGAAAGTCTGATCACAAGAACTTTCCAGCGAGCTCAGTCTTCCCGACGAATGTTACAGACTCAAAATATCCAAATCAAGTTATTAAGGAAGATCAGTGGGGGGATGTCGAGTAACCACCAAACCATTTGGTGAGCTTGACCCAGTTCACCAAACTTCCCAATGTGCAAAATTTCAACTCCGTTTTCCAAAATTAAACCCGCGTCCCCCAAAATCAAAATCAAACTCACACACTACACAATTCATACATGATACATGACTCTGCGTAATTAGTCTTCCCCCAATTTGGCCTAAATTGGCCATATGAAGAATTTTTCCCTTAAAAATAATGTTAACCTCTCCATCATTGGGCAAAGTACGTCATTTTTCTCAGTTAGGTGTTACTAATGCTTCACTCAACTAGAAACAACATAAAATAACTTAGATCAAAAAATTTAGAGTCATATATAATTCATTAAACACTGTTATTCATAAGTTTATGCAATTAAGCACAATTTTGAAACACAACATAGTCAAACAAACACAAAAATCACAATTTCAATCAGTACCCAATCGAAAACATCAAAAAAAATTTCAAAGGCATTTGAGTCAAACACTTCTTCAAAAGTTTGGAGTTCGGAAAACAAACTTGAGTGCCAAATAAAGACTTTAATTTGATAACCTAGACTTACCAATAATTCAAATCCACGCACGAGATCGCATACCCAGTGAAGAAAAGACAAGATCTTATAATTAAGATTTTGAGTGCGTGTGAGAGTATATCGGGTAGATATGAGAGAATGCAAAATATTTTTAAATTCTAAACAATTTTGACTTTTAAAACCTTTCAGTTCGAAGCCTTTTCTATGGTATTAGTCGACCAAGCAAAACCACTCGGGGATCCACCAAATGGAGATTTACTTTGCCGTGGTTTACAAGACATGTAGTCTAATTTAGGGTCCAAATAGCAGAAAAAATCAGGCTCGCCGACCTATTCAGTGAGTCATTGATTCAGCCAATGGCCCGCAGAGTGTTAGAGATTTCCACTTCCTATTTTTGTAATTCTAACGAATGTCCAAGTTACATTTGCCAACCTCTTTTGTGAGTCATTAAGGACACCTGGCTCGCCAAACTATATATTTACAAACACACTCCACATTTCAACCTGCACAATTAACACCCATTATTTGAGAAAAACAAACACAAAGAGTTAATAACACGACTTACCTCCGAAAAAGCACCTTAGTCAACATTGTGGCACGGTGTAAGTACCCATTCACACTTCTTTTTGGGGTTTGCTATAGTATCTCTAAACCCCCATTATTGTTTTGTGTATCTAGCCGCCTAATTGTCATTGAGTGAGAGGTCACTATTTGGTTTACAGTCGATACATCTTCCTTCCATTCCTTCAGAACTTTATTGGACCCTCCAACCTTGTTGATAATGCATGAGAGAATGTCTTATGTCTGGACACCCTCAAAATATTTTGGCTTTTCATGCTCATGGAAAGGAATATACCTATATTTCTCCCCTCTCTTTCTTTCAAAATAGCATTATGCTCACGCTAATCTCTGTCACAGTCTATCCATCCTTCATCTTTATTTTGACCTTGATTTCCACCCTGTCTTTGGTAGTTAGCACGATAACCTCCTCCTTGGTTGGCTAGGAAGTTTACTTCCTTATTTACTTCACTTCAAATTGGGCTTCATCGAGGTTTGCTCCTCCAACACCCAACGCATTAACATATCTTGTACAAACAACCATGAATTTATTAGACAAGATATCTAGCTGGGTCATTATCTTTTCCATGTTTTTGTTTCTCTCTTATTCTTTATCAATATGCTCTTTTTCCATTCTAATGTTTAGAGGAGAGACATGCTACTCATGAATTCACCATTCCTTGTTGATGTTAGTTATGCAATCAAGGATTTAGGAAGCTATATCATAAGGTTGTTGCATTATACATATTGGAACAAGTTGATCAGCAACTCCTTTATTTAGTTAATCAAGACTCCTATAAAAGTATTGCATCAACATGTTGTAGGGAAATCCATGATTTGTGCACTGGAGCAATGATTTCTTGAACCTCATCCAAGTGTCGAGGATTGGCTAACCATCCAAACGTTTGAAATTTTGGATACTGCTTTTAAGCATCATCCTCTTTGACGGAAGGAAAACTTCACTTTTAACACTATGATCATCCCTATACAAGATATGATGCGGTATTTTGGTAACTCAACCAACTATTTACTATCCTTGCCCATTAGAGAAAATGGGAACAACCTCAACCAGAACGATTCTTGCGATCTGTTCTTGAATTAGAGCAGTCCACAAACATCATTAAAATTCCTGATATTCTCATGGGGATCTTCATGAGCTAGCCCTAAAATAAACCCTTCCTAGAAACACTGTCCAAAATCGAAAAACTGATGGACGTTGCATTGCAGTCACTACTCGAGGAGGTAAGCAAACCATTGATCCACCTATGCTGTCAGGCGTAGAAGATGAGGTGAGAAGAGATGATGAGGTAGTGGAAGTAAGTTGTGAGCTGGTTGATACGCTCAAACTTACTTCTCAAATAAGAAGTAAGCGATCGTGTCAAGTAAATAACCCAACTAGTGAGGTTGGGATCGTTCCCACGAGGAAAATAGTCTAGACTTAACTTCAACTTGTTATTACTATTGTTTAGTCAATGACTTCCTTGGAAAGTAAAAACAATAAAAGGGGGGTTTCTATTTCTAAATGAGTGAAAATAAAAAATGAACGTGAAAGAGACACTTAACAGCTTTGACAGTTGGATTTTAATCAATTAATCAAAGTAACTAGGGTTTACGTGTTCCCACAAGTTCATAACTTGATAATTCTAACTATAACAATTCTTTCCTAGTATCTTGCATGCAAAGTGACAAGTTATGTATTTCTAAATCATTGGTCCGGCATCTAGAAAATCTCACTCCGCACCTTGGTCCGGCTACGTGTGTTGCTTTCCTAACCCTTATCTTTACCTCATATTAAGCATCGTATTCGATATTTGACTAAGTTATTACCTCGTACCAATCAATACTAGCCTATTAGATAGTATACACTAAATCTATGTTAATAATTCTTTTCCTATTATCTACCTCCTTGGTCCGGCAAGTAGCATTAAGGCGAGTTCTAACGTTG